>NC_051163.1:102289906-102573788 GCF_013339745.2 Dermacentor silvarum | reverse complement strand
GGCCAAGTTTCTTATCATGTCAACAGCGCGTGTCGCCCTAGATTTAACATGATCAATGTGATTTCGCCAGCTCACGTTTGTGTCGTATATTACACCGAGATATTACACCAAGTCAACTTGCGGAATAATTTCCTGATGATATTGGAGAGAGATATTAATTGGTACATTCAATGGAAACACAATCAAGGCGCTTTTGTTAACATTGAGCGGCATTCGATAATGGGTGAGTATCACTCGCAGACGCAAGGAATGCTATGTCGTCTGCATAGACATATACTTGTACACTATCGCACAATGGGATTGAACGTAGTAAAATGTTCAACAAAATAGGAGAAAGGACAGATCCCTGGGGAACTCCTCTTGTTTGACTATATTTTTGTGCCACGAAGCCACGCTGAGAACAATAAAATTTTCTATCCTCTAAAAATTCATGTATCCGATTTATAATATATCGAGGGAAATCCATGCTATTTAAAACGTTAAGGAGTATGACATGTTCTACACTATCGTAGGCTTTAGCTAACTCAAGGGTCACTAAAGCTGCATACTGCCGCCTGTGCCGTGCAAGCTTAATGCATTCCTCTAAGTCAATATGGGCGCACCATATCGAGCATCCAGGTCTAAATCCAATCTGACATGGGCTCAATAATGTATTATCTGTTAAAAATTTCATAATACGAATGTGCAATACCATTTCTATTAATTTCATAACATTCGAGGTTAATGGGATTGGTCTTATATTATCTGGCTCCAACCCTGCTCCTTGGTTTTTGAGCAGGGAGATTGTGGCGAGTTTCCTGTCAGGAGGAATCCATGTTGTTGTTGTTGCTGTTGTTGCTGTTGCTGTTGTTGCTGTTGTTGCTGTTGCTGCTGTTGTTGCTGTTGTTGCTGTTGCTGTTGTTGCTGTTGCTGTTGTTGCTGTTGTTGCTGTTGCTGTTGTTGCTGTTGTTGCTGTTGCTGCTGTTGCTGTTGCTGTTGCTGTTGCTGTTGCTGTTGCTGCTGCTGTTGCTGCTGCTGTTGCTGCTGCTGTTGTTGCTGTTGTTGTTGTTGTTGTTGTTGTCGTTGTTGTTGTTGTTGTTGTTGTTGTTGTTGTTGTCGTTGTTGTTGTTGTCGTTGTTGTTGTTGTTGTTGTTGTTGTTGTTGTTGTCGTTGTTGTTGTTGTTGTTGTTGTTGTTGTTGTTGTTGTTGTTGTTGTTGTTGTTGTTGTTGTTGTTGTTGTTGTTGTTGTTGTTGTTGTTGTTGTTGTTGTTGTTGTTGTTGTTGTTGTTGTTGTTGTTGTTGTTGTTGTTGTTGTTGTTGTTGTTGTTGCGCATACCCACAGTGGGGGATTGGTCGCTGCAGAGACCGTCGTCTTCTTCCTCTCCTTCAACCTCTCTTTTACGCCGCGATACAATACGTTATAGATGAAAGGTTAGAGCAGACTGTACGTAAAGTGTGCAAGAATATGCACTGGAAACTTCGAAATGATCAAAAACGAAGCGGCAGAAGCCTGCGCGGTTTACAGGCAATTGCTAATATTGCAACAACAGAAACATCCGGGCAAGCTGTACTACTTGTCCATGAGACTTCGCGCACTTTGATAAATACCATGAAAGAGGGGTTAAATGCAGCGGGAATGTTGCGGTAACGTACCTGATTGCCACGTTGCGAAACCTGGTTTGATTCCACGTACCATTTTTTTTTCTTTCGGTACGATTTTCTTCCATTATGTTTTTTTTAATTTTGGCGCCAGTTTCTCTAACGCGTCGAGAAACTGTCGCCACTTAAATCTCACAAAAGCAAATTGCCGCAAGCAGCGCGTCCTTAGTACAGCTCGATCGCATACCCATCTATTGCACCACTGGATCACGCGTACGAATGCACGTATTGCGCTAGTTTTGCACTATGTTTATTCCGATGTGTTTACAAGGGCTATGTAAAAACATAATGTTTATTCCGATGTTTTTGCGTGTTCTCGCTAGCTAATTATAATACAGCGCAAAACAAACTTACTTGAACACGTGACCCGACGGTGCGCGGAATGTGGCTGTCCGACAGTAGTGAGGACGCACTGCTTGCTGTCACCTCTCCTTGTCAGATGCGAGGGGCGAAAAAGATTTTTACCACGTCATACAAGGTGACTGAACTGGAATTTAGTGAACTGGCATCCAATTCAGGTACCCAGCGAAGCAATCTGAAATTTACCACAACGCTAACAAAAAAGCCGACTTGCAATCGTTTCTGTACTTGTAATACCGACTGCAAAAAGTTCAGGCTTCGCCACATGACTTTTGTTGATTGCGTGTTTCTGGAGGCCAATTCTTGCACACTTTAATGAATTTGTACTCTCCACTTTCACCCATAACGTATTAAAGGAAAACAGCCACTTCTAAACGTATTTCGTTAGAAAAGCGAACCCTCAGCTGCGCTGGCACTAATTGTCTTTGAAGTTTGCTACTGCACGCAGATTCCCTATGAAGTTTGAGCAGAATTCCACCAATACAGTATTCACTACTTTCAATATACGAAACAGCATCAAAATAGAAATGTGTAAACATAAGGACACTGCCGAAAATGATTTTAAACATATGCAGATACCATGACGTCTCATACGATGCCAAACTCGCGCTATCAATTTCCGATTTTCTATAGTGATTTGCATAGCGGTATGATTCAAACTCCTGAAGAAACGTGAGAAAGGAACTGTCTCTGAGCCGGCAAAGCAAATGATACGGCAAGGGTCACTCGCTCCTGTTCGTCAACGAAAACTAAAGACGACTTGAAGAGCGTTCAGCGGAGCTAACTGTTCAGAGAGTAGTTGCGCTTCTCTGCTTCGGTTGGTTAACGTTTCTGTTAATTTGGGGATAGCAGTTTCGAATTTGACACCTTCGCATTTGCGAAAAGCTGCAGCATGATCGTATTTTCCCCAATCACTTGAGTGGCCGGATTTGTGGAATGATGTAATGCGCTTCAGTGAATTGCATAATTGCACAGACAAGCCTGTCTGTAATTCTCTGCAAATAAAGTCATTTCTTAGTATAACATGCTGCACTTTATTAGCAACATTTCTCCCTGCATAACCACACTTCATATGCACACACACATGGTTCGTGAGCCAATCACACCAAATCACACCAATAATGCTTCGCTTTAAGTACATGTACAGGGTCGACCACATTTAAGGTGAACACCTCATTAGTATTCAAGCCGGTAAAACTACAGCGTTTATTCTACTTCACGATTGAAATGTTTGTTATACGATGTGCAATCATGGTGTCAATAAACACAATAATGATTTTTCTAATTATGTACTGAACATCAGCTTCTATGATGTCTTGAATACTATCGAGGGGTTCACCTTAGATGTGATCGAGCCAGTACACTGGAGTTGCGTCTGCCTGCTGTTTTCTTTCTATGAAAGCGCGCATCAACGCTACCAAAGCAGGGGCCAGATTCACAAAGCTTTTCTTTCGTAAGTTCACATTGTCATTGACTGGCCACCTTTTCTAATTATAAGTCTGCCATCCGGATTGGCTAACATTCTTTCTTACGAAAAATTCTAGCGTGGGAAGTTTTGTGAAGGCAGAAGTTTTTGTAAGTAGTCTGTGAATTTTTGAGATGCGGCAATCGTTGCAGCAGTGATGAGCACGCCGATCTGCACCCACTCAGGTACATTGCACACCAACACACTCAGAATGAGCATTGACGTGGTTCAACCCGGCATTTAGGTGCTCAGCGGGCTTATGCCTGACGTATCTTAGCGTGAAACATGCCGAAACCAACGATATACGTTGGGCGTACTTCCCTAAAGAACTGCCGGACCCGTCTAACGTACCTGTAAAAGAAGTTGAAGGGAGACTTCGGATGTACCTTAAGCTAGTGCCATCCACAAAATGCGATAACTGCCCTGTAGTGCCTAAAGTAGGACATATGATACGCTGTTTTTATACCCATAAATTGTTATTTGAGCATAGGCAACCTAATGCATAGTAACGTTTTTAATAAGCTCGAGCAAAGTTTATTAGAGCTGCTGTTAAGCTTAGATCTGTTTAACGGAACTTCTCTTTCCTGTGGTTCGTTTGCTCCGTCCTGTGTCACACTGCTTAAAGCTGTTGTTTAACTAAAACTTCCCTGATCTGTAGTTCTTTTTCCCTGCCCAGTGCCATGCTGCTTAGAGATGTTGTTTAAGTGAAACTTCTCCATCCTATGATTCCTTTTCTTTGTCCTGTGTCGCGCTGCTCAAAGCTGTTTAAGAGAAAGTTCTCTGTCTTGTGGTGTCTTGCTGAGCCCTGTGTCGCATTGCTACAAGCTGTTGTTCAACTGAAACCTCTGCATCCTGTGGTTATTTTCCGCTGTCCAGTGGCTCGCTTCTTAAAGATATTGTTTAACTGAAACTACTATGTCCTGTGGGTCTCGTGCTCTGTCCTGTGCCGTGCTGCTCAAAGCTCTTGTTCAAGTGAAACTTCCCTGTCCTGTAGTTTCTAGCTCAGTCTTGCCTCACATTGCTTCAAGCTGTTGTTTAACTAAACCTCTACGTCCTGTGGTTCTTTTGCTCTGTCCTGCGCCGTGCTGCTTAAATATATTGTTTAACTTAAACTTGTACGTCCTGTGGATCTTTTGGTCCATCCTGTGCTGCACTGCTCAAAGCTGCTGTTTAAGTGAAACTTCCCTGTCCTGTGGTTTCTTGCACAGTCCTGTGCCGCGCTGCTTAGAGCTCGTGTTTAACTGAAACTTCCCTGCGCTGTGTGTGTGTGTGTGTGTGTGTGTGTGTGTGTGTGTGTGTGTGTGTGTGTGTGTGTGTGTGTGTGTGTGTGTGTGTGTGTGTGTGTGGTGTGTGTGTGTGTGTGTGTGTGTGTGTGGTGTGTGTGTGTGTGTGTGTGTGTGTGTGTGTGTGTGGTGTGTGTGGTGTGGTGTGTGTGTGTGTGTGTGTGTGTGTGTGTGTGTGTGTGTGTGTGTGTGTGTGTGTGTGTGTGTGTGTGTGTGTGTGTGTGTGTGTGTGTGTGTGTGTGTGTGTGTGTGTGTGTGTGTGTGTGTGTGCGTGCGTGCGTGCGTGCGTGCGTGCGTGCGTGAGTGCGTGCGTGCGTGCGTGCGTGCGTGCGTGCGTGCGTGCGTGCGTGCGTGCGTGCGTGCGTGCGTGCGTGCGTGCGTGCGTGCGTGCGTGCGTGCGTGCGTGCGTGCGTGCGTGCGTGCGTGCGTGCGTGCGTGCGTGCGTGCGTGCGTGCGTGCGTGCGTGCGTGCGTGCGTGCGTGCGTGCGTGCGTGCGTGCGTGCGTGCGTGCGTGCGTGCGTGCGTGCGTGTGTGTGTGCGTGCGTGCGTGTGTGTGTGTGTGTGTGTGTGTGTGTGTGTGTGTGTGTGTGTGTGTGTGTGTGTGTGTGTGTGTGTGTGTGTGTGTGTGTGTGTGTTTTTGTTCTGTCCTGTGACGTGCTGCTTAAATATAATGTTCAACTTAAACTTGTTCGTCCTGCGGCTCTATTCGTCCATCCTGTGTCACGATGCTCAAAGTTGTTGTTCAAGTGAAAGTTCCCTGTCCTGTGGTTTCTAGCTAAGTCTTGCGTCGCATTGCTTCAAGCTGTTTAACTAAAACCTCTACGTCCTGTGGTTCTTTTGCTCTGTCCTGTGTCACGCTGCTTAAAGATATTGGTTAACTGAATCTTGTACGTCCTGTGTTTTTTTTTTTTTGTTTTTTTTAGTCAATCCTGCGTCGCGCTGCTCAAATCAGTTGTTTAAGTGAAACTTCCCTGTCCTTTGGTTTGTTGTTCCATCCTGTGTCGCGTTGCTTAACGCTGTTGTTTAAAGGAAACGTCTCCATCCTGTGGTTCTTTTGCTCCATGCTATGTCGCGCTGCTCAAAGTTGTTTAAGCGAAACTGCCCTGTCCAGTGGGTTCTTGCTCCGTCATGTGTCGCGCTGCTTAGAGCTGTTGCTTAACTGAAACTTCCCTGTGATGTCGTTCGTTTGCTCTGCCCTCTTCCACTAAGCTTAAGACTGTTGTTTAACTGAAAGCTCATTGTATACTGTGGTTATTTTGTTCTATGCCGTGTCGCGCTGCCTAAAGCTGTTTAACTCAAACGTCCCTGATATGTGGTTCTTTGGCTCCGTCCACTGTCATGCTGCCTGAACCTGTTGTTTAACTGAGAGTTCGCTGTCCGGCGGTTGTTTCACTCCGTCTTGTGTCCTGCTGCCTAAAGCTGTTGTTTAACTGAAAGCTCCCTGTTCTGTGTTTTTTTTTTCTCGCTCCGTCCTGTGTCGTGCTGCTTAAAGCTGTTGTTGAACTGAAACTTCTCTGTCCTGTGGTTTTTTCGCTCTGTCCTATGTCACGCTGCCTAAAGCTATTGTTTAAATAAACCTTCCTGCCCTGTGCTCCTTTTGCTCTGCCCTGTTCTGCGCTGCTTAGAGTTGTTTTTTTAGCTGAAACTTCGCCCTCCTATGGCTCTTTTGCTAGGTCCTGTGCGGCGCGGCTTAGAGCTGTTCTTTCTTTTTGCTGATATTTCGCCGTTCTATGGTTCTTTTGCTCTATTCTGTGCCGCGCTGCTTAGAGCTGTTGTGTAACTGAATCTTCACTTTCCTGTAATTATTTTTCACTGCCCTGCCTTGTGCCCCGCGGTCTTAGAGCTGGTGTTTAATTAAAACTTCGCTATACCGTAGATCTATTGCTCTTATATATGCAACGTTGATTAGAACTGTTGTTTAACCGAACCTTCCCTTTCCTGTGGTTCTTTTTCTCTATCTTGTGTAGCGCTACTTAAAGCTGTTCTTTAACAAGATGTATCACTGCACCAACGAGCCCCAATGAGCTTGTTTTCGAAGTTTGAATTGTGGTTAGTCCCTCAAACGAAGTACTAATTATTTATTATTGTATTATTAACTGATTACTCCACTAACATTTCGATTTTTTCTTCTGCTCAAGTGAACTCTCTGAACTCTTCACGACCAGAATTGAGCTGCACGTTGGCAGCGATAACTAGGCAATGATATGCTTGAATTTGTTCAATTGCTTGCCCGCCTATAGAAATAGTACTTGCCCGCGTCATGACCATGCCATGGCCACTGACTCACTACGGCGTGTACCGTAATTTCGTTATGCACCTGCTACCGTTTGGGCACTCGCAGTTACCGCTCCTGCCTGTGACAAATCTACAGAAACTACCAGGGCACAATAACAAAGTAGACGTGCAGGAAAATTATTTCGCGAAAAGAAAAATACAGTTTCCATATCAGTGAACACCCACTCACAAGAATAAAAAAGAAGCTTTAAATACGAGTATACAATTTGTAGTTGTTTCCACGGTACAAATATTAGTAGCAATGTTCGTTGTTTTACTGGAAAATGTTTTACTATTTTTGCTTGTCGGCCCTCCTTCTTGAAGGCATGGGCTTTGAGACCACCAGAGTGGCGCCATGGGTCCAAGTTTCCAGCTACCGTTCTATTCAGCGTGACTTTGGCAACCGCAAGGTCCCATTTTTCAATATTGCGCTCGGCACACCTATTGACTCATAAATTGCGGGTTGAACGAACCGGAGCTGGTGTAGCGGCTCCAGAAAGTATGAGTGGAGTTGTACAAAGACGACTGGGAGGTGGGGGCAAGGGTTAATTACTGCGCTCACGGGGGGTCTGCTCACGGGAAAATTAACGGCCTGTCGTCGTACGAGGAAAAAAATTATCGCGTTCAAGTTCTCGCTTTGAGGCCGAGAGATAGGGGTGCACGGGGTAATCCGCATAATCATAGACAAGGATTTAGCACGAAATGAGCCGTGCGACTGTCGCGCAATAAATCATCCCCGCAGACGAGACCGGTTATGGTGGCAGTCTCTGGTCAGTCGGAACATATGCTGTTGTTCCGCGTGTAGAGTTTGTCCGCATTTATTGCTCCTACACGTTTTATCGGTTCCGCTTGACGCTGTTACGGAATGTGTAGCATCAAAAACGCGCACTGGTGAATTAAAATGGTGAATTAATTATTGTTAAATGAAGACGTATGAATGTGCGCTAATGCGCTTTTGCGCCAAACCGATAAATGGCCCCAAACCAACCGACCAATTCTTCAAAACAAAACAGCGCAACTATAAAAAAAAATTTGAACGACACATATCTCGCTTTCGAGTGCGGTCCGTGTGCGCACGAGTTTGTGAGCGAGGCGGGAAAAAGGCCTATCTCACCCAGAAACGACTGTTAAATATTACGTGCAAAAATAAACAATTACGTTGCCAGGACACCTTGCGGCTGGTTTATCTTTCTTTCTCGGGCTACTAAGAGAGTGCTTATGACGTCACTTGCCCTGTAAGGTGCAATAACATTTCAGTGGCTCCAGTCCAGACGACCAAGCAAGATGTGACAAAACGAAAACAAGCCACAGTCGAAGCTACTTCTCGAAGCTTCACGTGCGAGGTTTTACTGGCCGCCACAGTTCGCGTACCGAATAACGATAGCATTTTTTTATTTTGCCTTTAACTACCTACACGCACGCGTACGACCTATGTAAAAAACTACCAAAAGAAAGATTGCATGTTTCTAACTTCATCGATTACTGGTGTGCACGCATGCCGCCTATTAGCATAAATAGCTCGAAACACTGCCGAGTTCCTGGGTCAGCGTTGCAATGCGATGCATTTGCAACGATTCTCGCTAAGTTCTAGCAGGCAAATCAATTTCAATCTTGTTCGGTGTAACAGAGACGGTCCGCTCTGTTTACTGGCTTTAACGAGGCACCGCGTTACGAAAAATATTCGAAAGACCGTCGCGACAGCGGGTGCGATTGGCTCGTTCCCTGCTTTCACGAGAATTACGAAGAATTCCTCATGGTTCCCGTAAAACTATGCTCGTGGAATTAAAAACAAAAACAACTTAATGCATCGTCTCAGAACACACCAAGGGCCTTAGGAGAAACTGTAAAAGCTATCGGAAAGGCGATACGCGCTCTGCCGGCCAAGCACCGCTGTCCATTCGAAATGCCTGGGTCGTGAGGAAACTAGGGTTTCGTCAAGTTCAGTGTATACACGTTGAGCTAAAACAGGCGACCTGTTAGCAGTGGCGTCACGTTTGTTCTGTACATAGACGGCCAACGAATGTCTTAGGCACCACTCCCTTATACGATTACGATTCCAGCTCTTTCGCCTCCTGTTTTTGAACTGAGATCACTCCGTGGTACTCGATGTTGCCAAGTAACTATTTTATTGCAGGTTGTCCTTGGTGAGTACGTGGTATGGGTGACGACACCTACGATGCGTTTTGTTCTTTTAATGCCTTGACATTTTTTGCGTACTTCATGCATCTTCCTAGGGCTATCTATGTATGTATGTTGGTTTCTATGTATCCATCCATTTGTGTTTGTATCTAACCATTTTTTCCCGCTTACCTGGGTCACTAGGTAGTCCGTGTGGGTAACGCATCGGGCTGCAGTGCAGAGAGAACAGAGTTCGAAATCAACCATTGGACCAACTCGGGTCACTGAGTATGCGGCAATGTCTACATATACGTGCCGATCTCTACGAACCTCTTTCACGCCGACATGGGCCACTCTACGTGGGGGACTTGGTAGGTACCGGTGTTCGATGAAACTCTGACGCCAAATTGGATAACTAGGTATGTGCCACACGAAATGTGCCGCTCTACAATGGCGAAAAAGATGCCTTAAGTTTATCAGATGCTGCGTGGAATCGAATCCACGTCACAATGATTCTTCAAGGAAAGCAACCCGACACATTGGCAGGCTGTGCTACAAATGCTTCTGGTATGTGTCGCTTTTAATGAACGCCTTTCAACGCCAATGCTTCAACGAGCTGCGCCATGAATGCATTGGGTGTGTGCTGCTCATCAATGAACGTATCACCAACTGGGGTTACTATGTACCACCGTGTGTGCGGCAAGCGAGGGAACGATTCTCAGCGTTCGCAGCCACCGGCGTGCCACGCTTTTGGTCTTGGAGGCCACGTGCGGACTTATCGGCAGCGCCACTAGATGGCGCCGCGAGTCCAGAAAGAAGCGCGAGAGAGGAGCCCGGTTGCTGCATGACACGTTTATCAGCCTTCGCACTTACCGGTGCGCCCTGCGTCTCGGAGGCCACGCCCAGGCTTCGCGGTGGCAGTGCTAGATGGCGCCGAGTGTCCGCGAAAGAGGAGCCCCGCAGCAGTACACGCCTCGTACATAGCTCGTTTCGAAGGTGACAATACGTCCTGTCATTACGTTTGTTAGTTGAAAACACATTACCGTCGACAGTAATCGTGAGGTGGGTTCTGCCGCAATTTTTTACATCTCCCAATCCTGCTTCAAGAGTTCAAATATGAACACGACTTCAGATGATAGTTTACTTGCTCGGTCATGTCCTGTGGTCTCGGCAGATGAGCGATGAAAAAGAAAGACGTGAGCATAAGCTCGCCGCCTTGCTCAGAGCACATAAAAAATCCTACCCCTTTTACGCCGCACAAAGCTCATTGAGAATGTCCTATTACACATATATTTACGTCATGTCTGTACAGACCGACTCGTCCTAATTTGTAGTGCAGTGAAGTCACAAAGTATCATGCTTAGAAACGCCATAGGGAAATGTGATGCTAATGACTGCGTTCTGCGAAAAAAAAAGGAAGAAACTAAGACCATCGTAGAGTAATGAAGCAACTAGGGGGAAGCATCGCGAAGCACCATTCAGCCAAACGAGTCTGGCCAACATGTGATCGTCACGTCAGAGCACAGTGGGTTTTAGTGCACCCGCTCAGCAGACAGAGCCACGGCAGAATATACGAGCAAAAGCGCTCTGTTAGAAACTACCGGGAGCCAAGCATTCTCGGCCAATACGCTTGTCTTTCAGAGGTCACGTGTTGGGCCGACCTTTCGAGGAAATGATTCGCGCCGAGTTGGCTTGCCAAGGCTTGCTGCGTCACGTAATGCTCCCTCATAGTTAATTTCCTTTCTCCACGAAGCATAGTCATAAAATTGAAAGGGAGGAATCATGAGAAAATAACTGAAGAACGCAATGACAAGCGCTCACATCTCGTCACACCCATGGCAGCTGCGCTAGGTTAGTCATGGGCTTAGGGAGTCTTCATTGTCTATAGCCTCGATCCCTACGTCGGATTGTCTGCTGGGCCGCTCCGAAATTGTAACGCGCGGTTAACGGTGTGCTGCACTGCAACATACCGTGAACGAAGCCACGTACGGCGGGTTGTCGCACAATTGAATGCGCGACGCTTGCATTTGGAGAGTGAAAGCAGGGGGATAACGCGCGTCAGAAGAGGTTGCCTAAAGAAGATTGACTGCCTGATGTCATACTTCCACATATGTTTCTTCCTGCGTGTTCTAATTAAATTGCGGGGATTAACGTCTTGAAATTGCATTGCCGATTACCATGGACGTATTCGGTGACTCTGGATTAATTTTGGCCAGCTGGGATTCTTTAATTTTCACCCACTGCTCGGTACGCGAGCGCTTCTGCATTACGCCCCCATCTAAATGCGGTCGCCGCGGCCGGGAGTCGAACGGACGACCTCGTCCTCAGCTGCGCAATGCCATAGACAGCGATGGGTTCATCTATGTTCTTCGTCCACCGCTGGTATGGCTCTTCAGCTATCGAAGAATTGATACGATATAGATGGATTCGTCTAAATGTCGTCCTTCTGGCTTTCTCATTTTCTGGTGGCTGGCTCGCACAGCCTGTCAGTTCTGCTTCACTTTCTCGAAAGTAACCTTTTACCGAAAATTCCTTCTAAGTAGTTGTTAGCACGACTTAGGCTTAAAAGGAAGCTGCGTCCCTGTAACACAAAACCATTCCAATCTGTTTTTATTCCAATATCCTGACGTCAAATTTACGTAACCGCCAGCGCAAGCATCGGGCGCTGACGTGCAGCGTTGTTTGAGCCGACTAATTAAACGCTCTCCTCGGTTTATCGGTCACTTTTGCTGGCTTTCTAAACCAATAGGATTGCCTATCATGACAGGTTTTTCTTATCGAATTGGCTGACAAGAGCCGAGGAGCACGCAGCAGTGGAGCGGGTTTCGACGGGGCCGAGATAGCTCGGTGAAAGTAGATAACCGGGTATGGAGAGTGGTGTAGCGTCTGCGATGGGCCCGCTTATACCCTTGCTTAGCTTGCGGTGGCTGGTCGAAAATTGCGGTGTTGTGTAACTTAATGTTGAAAATGCTCCTATAGAATGAATCCTCAGCGAAAAAGTGTTGCCAGAGCGATGTCGTAAACCTGCCACAAGGCCACGACAATGCCATATGGCCACGCAAAATTGTCATTACCCATGCTCCCCGGCAGCTCCGAGTGGCCAGTGTCCGAGTGATTGGTAGGCAGACATCTTCTATTCCTTGCGGAACGGAGCAATCTCTGGCTATTCCGAAAATAATTAAGTTTTTTTTTCGGCACATTAATGCATCTTTAATGCTTACACATCAATTTGACGTGGTGAGTTTTCGCAGTTTTGTGACGTCGCGTGATATACAGGCGAAGTGGGCGCAGCCCGAAAACCTTTGAGCAATAGCGGTAGGCTAATGGAAAAACAAAGAAGTTATAATGTCGGAAATAATTATTCTTCTCTTTTTCGGTCTACTCACGCATAATCAGTGTGTCACGTCATATCAGATGAGGTGTTTCCGCGGGTTTGTGACGTCGAGTGACAGACAGGCGAAATGGGGGTGGCCCGAAAAGTTTTTTACCAATCGTAGAAGGCGGATTGCAGAAATGGAGTAGAAACAGTTTGAAATAGCTTTACGTTAAAGCACCCTTAAAGCACTTTTCAAGAAAAGTGAGCTTTCTTTTCGCTCGGGTTGCCGCGTCATAATTGAGTTAATTATAAGCATGCAGACCCATTTCGTAGAGATACTGAGCTTACAGCCAGTACTTAAATTTATTCACCCTGCGGTCTACGGGCCTTCAGAATAGACTTTAAGAACGCCGTACCCTACCGCTCTATAGTGCACGGGGTTTGTTTGTGCTCGTCGTTCTCTCTATTTCTCTCCCTTTCTTCCCCTTCCACTCTCTTTCTCTTTTTATTCCCCTACTCCTTCCCCCCCTGCAGGTAGCCAACCGGAACTACCTCTGGGTAACCTCCCTGCCTTTATATGCCTCCTTTCTCTCTCTCTCTATTCACCCCCCGAATACAAAGTTGCTTTTTAATGGGCCACGAAACGCCGCACGTTGCTTTAATCGAGCCAAACGAGAAAAAGCGGCTGCGGAGGAAGCCACAGAGCGGATAAAGGGCTCTGATTGGTGAAGAGAATCGTGACGCCATCGTAAGTATCGCTGAGGCGCCTGATTTGAATATGGCACTGAAATCACTGGGCCGTGTCCTGCGCAATCCAGAATATGACACTATTTGTCGTTAAAGTGGAATTTATACAAAGCACAATACATAAGAGACAAGCTTGGGTCGACTGCAATATTACATGCACGTGATCATTTCTGCCTCTCACCACCTTTTCCAGGACACTGACAGAAAAAAAAAAAAAAGGACGGGCGAGAGCCCGGCCTAAAATGCTACCATTCACGTCAAGCCATTCGCACAACCCCTGAAGACGAATTAACTAACACATGTAGAAGAAGAAGTGCTATTCAGCAACAATGGAGACGAATTACAACAAATGATTGAGGACCTTAATCGAGAAAGTGTAAGAATTGGGTTGAAGATGAATATGCAGAAGACAAAGATTATGTTCAATAGCCTGGCAAGGGAACAAGAATTCAGGATCGCCAGTCAGCCTCTGGAGTCTGTAAAGGAGTACGTTTATCTAGGTCAATTACGCACAGGGGACCCTGATCACGAGAAAGAAATTTACAGAAGAATAAAATTGGGTTGGAGTGCATACGGCAGGCATTACCAAATCCTGACTGGGAGCTTACCACTGTCGTTGAAAAGAAAACTGTACAATCATTGCATTCTACCGGTGCTAACATATGGGGCCGAAACTTGGAGGTTAACAAAGAAGCTCGAGAACAAGTTAAGGACCGCGCAAAGAGCGATGGAACGAAAAATCTTAGGACTAACGTTAAGAGACAGGAAGAGAGCGGTGTGGATCAGAGAACAAACGGGGATAGCCGATATTCTAGTTGACATTAAGCGGAAGAAATGGAGCTGGGCAGGCCATGTAATGCGTAGGATGGATAACCGGCGGACCATTAGGGTTACAGAATGGATACCAAGAGAAGGGAAGCGCAGTCGAGGTCGGCAGAAAACCAGATGGGATGATGAAGTTAGGAAATTTGCAGGCGCAAGTTGGAATACGCTAGCGCAATACAGGGGTAATTGGAGATCGCAGGGAGAGGCCTTCGTCATGCAGTGGACATAAAATATAGGCTGATGATGATGATGATGATGACATGATGATGATGATGATGATGATGATGATGATGATGATGATGATGATGATGATGATGATGATGATGATGATGATGATGATGATGATGATGATGATGATGATGTAGAAGAAGAATGGGATAACGTCAGTAAAGGTGACAACCAAGTGCAGGGTAATTGAAAGTGTAACTGGGGAACTCGAAGCTATCAAAAAGTGTGAGAGGCAGAGACAGTAAATTGGATCCAAAGGACGTAAATAAAAAAGTCCGCGGAGCTTTACAAGTATGGCAAGAAAGAAATCAGAAAGAAAAAAATCACCGCATATCCACGGGGTGAATGATGATGAGTGGGCGAAGCTCCGGAGGGAATCATCGGTAAACCGTGAATCTTCCGTGTAATTCGCCCAGTCTCGCTGCACTAAATCGAACGATTGACTTCCACCAATGACACGCGCCATATGTGACGTCATTCCTATTTTATAACAGCGCCCTTCATTATAATTGCACCATCTCCCGCTTAAGGGGACGCTAGCACAAACGCGTTAGAAACGTGCAGTACTCTCTAGTAAGGGGGAGAGGCCACAGAGTCTTACGCAGCCGTTTACACATGCCGGAACGTGCACCGGGTTTGCCGACGCCATCACATGACTGCTGAGAGAGTATAACCCCCGTATTCATAAACGCTCCTCGACTTGAACTTGACTTGCCACCGCCTTCAACGCGTTTCGAACGCGCTGCCCAAGGCGGTGGCAAGTCAAGTTCAAGTCGAGGAGCGTTTATGAATACGGGGGTAAGGCGGAGAGGCCACAGCGTCTTACACCAGCTTCTTACACGGGCCGTAACGCGCTAGCACAAACGCGTTAGAAACGCGCAGTCTTTCGTTAATGTTGGGTATTTATTGTCATCGTGGTGCGTGTGTCCATGTGCGCGTCGTGGCGTAGTGGTTAGCGCCACGCGTTCGGAAGCGAGGGGTCCGTGGTTCGATTCCGCGCTACGGACACAACTTTCGAATTTTTTTTTTTCATAAAAGTAGACGTGGCTACCTACTACGACGACGACGACGACTACTACTACTACATACTACAGAGGAGGGACAGACCCACACCCTAAGGAGCTTCGCCCCTAAAATCTCTACGATAACACAAAAAGGCAGTGTCTTGCTATTTAAGGCCCGAGCTGGTGGCCTGAGAACAAGAAAATACCGGAGCAAATTGTCGCTATAACACGAGGCATGTGCTTGCTGCAGCAAAATTCCGGGGACGACCCAGCACATGCATCCTAATGGAATGCCAAGATACCCAAAAACACCCATAGGCCACGGCCACTTTTCAGAAGCACAGGTATTCAAAGCGGATGGAAGAATTAACCGGTCAGCAGTCGTGATACGCAAGAAATGTTTACACTATTGCTGGGGGGGAAAAAGCAGAGAAGACATTGATAGAACTGGATCCGTTACAGGCTTAGGTAACTGCATAAGGTAGATTTATAGTTTACAAGGAAAAGACGAAAAGATTAAGAATAATGTAGTCGAAAGGCCAGATTTATTAGCGTATGTATAGATTACCTGATTAGCTCAAGCAGGCTAGATGACGATTCGTCCCCGCCCCGTTTCAAAGAGGCTGAAAATAAATTACATCATCATCATCATCGCCATCATTGGTAACACTCCCGTACCAGCCCCCGAGGTCCCTGCCAAGTGTGTCTCAAACGCACCGGGAAAGGTCCGCGTTCAAAACGCCCGTTGCATTATTCTGAGTCTCGAGCGCCCTGGAAATAGCCTTCCTATAATTATCAACCTTGACATCTCCCACAGTCGCTGTATCCTTGGTGTTTCCCTCCTTTAACTGGTTTGTGTTGGTGATGGCATTCTTTTTGACGTCCCTGGCAATTATCTTCTTTTTACTCCCGTTCCACAAAGACCGAAATCGTGTAATCGCAAAGAGGGACAATATTTCTCAAAGATGACTATTTCGACGTCCCGTCGGTTTTGTTCGTTGCTGGCCGACTTCTTGCCTGAATCTTCGGCTGCTTCATGATAAAGGAAGCGCAATAGAAGCAAGAAATTTAATGCAATGTGCACTAAGGCGCGGAGGCCTGCTGCGGTTTGTTTTCGAATTCCACAGTGCCAAGTGCGTTGTAAACACATATAATTCTATTTCCGCGTGTAAGCTGCCTCTAAACCTGCGTGCACATTTCCCGTTGAGCTTTAGGAAACAGTTAGGGACTAACATAATAAGATTTGGCAGTGATATACAGACCTGTGTGGCAGGAGTTGTCCTCACAAAGGTTGTTCTGTACAGCGTGTAATTATTTAAGGGGTGGAGTGCCAAAACAACGATTTGATTGTGAGGCACGCCGTAGTGAGGGACTCCGTATTAAGTTGAACCACCTGGGGTTCCTTAACGTGCACCCAGTACAAGGTAAACGGGTGTTTTTGCGTTTCACACCCATCGAAATGCGGTCGCCGCGTAAGGGATTCGATCCCGCGACCTTGTGCTCAGCAGCCCAACACCATAGTCGCTACGTCACCACGGCGGGTCTGTACTGCCTGTATCCGAGTTCTAACGACGCCCCCATCCAAGTTCCGTTATTTCAAACGGCTCACGCTTCAAAGCCGTCCCATATTTCTTGCGTAAGTTCTTGAATTAACGTGCTTATTACATTATGGTCTTTCGCGCAATTTGGCAGGTTGCTGTACAGTTCATGTAAATCAAATACTGTATGACAATGGTGCACTGCATTCTAAAAATCAGCTACTGAAGTTGTGTTTATCCAAGTTTACTTGTCTTATTTCACACTTTTTTCTCAACCTACACCAATGGCGTAGGGTTAATAATATCGATGGATGATTATTCGATTAAATGCATCCCGCAAAACGACTAATCTTCGTTGATGCCCACCTTTCATTTAATTGACTTAATCGATTACATATTTTCGGTTAATTGTTTAGCACCACGCCGCCCGACGCCGGAGGCTTGAAATGCCTTGAATTTCGAGGCATTTCACGCAATGTGGCTTGAATATGCCTCGCAAATCAAGGCAGATTATTCTCCTGAGCCCCGAATACAGCTATGGAACATAATCGCTCTTCAATGTGGTTTTTATTGTCGACGGTTGTGTTAGGAACTTGAAAAACAATTTTTCAAATTCTAATACCACAGTTAGATGCCAAAAGCTGCGTCCCCATGTATGTGAAAAAAAAACTACACCTTGATGTGTGCTATGGTAAAAACTGCATTTCATTGGCTAAACGCAGAGTTAAATATGGAACTACGTGCATAACAGTGTCATGTTGCTGCCGCGTCCGGCATTTTCACGCAATCTCAGCGATCTCGAAACCCACCTCACGGTTGCTTTCGACCGTCTGGGACGACGCAGAGAGCTAGATAAATTTAGTGTCAAATTTCTCGAAAGCGGACAACACGAATATGAGTAACCCACTTATTTACAGTTACACAGTCACCGTACTTCATACCCGGAGTTAATATTTAGCGTAATCCCTTCCGCGTGAATTTTGAAAAAAAAAAGTGGAAGGCAATGTGCAATGTGTACTACAAGGGGTCTTAGCAGGTTATAGCAACCCATTCGTTGATCGTCGTGTCGCGCCCACTCCACTAAAGACGTGGCACAGCATTCGCGCCGTTTTGGAGCATGTGTTTGACATAGCGATGGAGTTCATGTCGATTCCAGCAAATCTATAGCGTCCTAGCATCTATTCTCACATGCTGGTTGTGTGACCATTCAAAGAAAGTGTCGGTTCCTTCGCTCTGTAGCAAAGAGCATGTGGTTCAAAATCCTAAACCAGTAATTTTCTTTTAGATGCGAAGCAGCTTATGGCGGGGGCTTTGTCCGTCCCTCCCGTGGCGTCCCACACCCCCACAGCGCATGCGTGTCCCCTCCCCCTCTCTCTCCTCTCCTACGCTCCCCCTTTCTCTCCTCTAGGAATCCTCTACTGTACGGAGCGGCGACCGCATGCCACACCCCCACAACGCATGCGCGTCCCCTCCCCTCTCTCTCCTCTCCTACGCTCCCCCCTTTCTCTCCTCTAGGAATCCGGAGCGGCGCGCACGACAGGTGGTGCGACAGCTGCATACTCCGCTGGAGGCGCCACGGTAGTTCCGCGGTAGGAGAATGACGGAGCGCGCGCGCCTCATTCTCTTCTGTGCAGCGCGGCGATGAGTGCTCGGGCCGCTGCCACGAAACCATCTCCCGCTCAAGCTAACCATCTCCCCGCGGCTTCGCATCCACACATGGTTCCCTTTAGCGGGAGATGGAGTAATTTTTTTCCCTGTGCATTTGCAATTTCTTTGGTAATTCAGTTGAACTTCACCTTTCACTTTTTCCATTTTCTTATTTATTGTTTAACTGTACTGTACAGGGATGCACTAGTGCCATGTATCTTATTTAATTCTGCACTAAGTGCCATTTTATAACATATATTGTTTATCTTTTCAAAAGTCACCAGTGTCGACCAGATTTGGTCTTAAAGAAGTTCAGGATTATCCTTTATCAAACGTTTATACACTTGTGTTTCGAACTTCGTTCCACATCTCGAACAATAAGATCATCATCATCATCATCATCATCATCATCATCACCAGCCTGTATTTTATGTCCACTGCAGAACGAAGGCCGCTCCCTGCGATCTCCAATTACCCCTGTCTTGCGCTAGCGTATTCCGACTTGCGCCTGCTAATTTCCTAACTTCATCATCCCACCTGGTTTTCTTCCGTCCTCGACTGCGCTCCCCTTCTCTTGGTATCCATTCTGTAATCCTAATGGTCCACCAGTTATCCATCCTACGCATTACATGGCCTGCGCAGCTCCATTTCTTCCGCTTAATGTCAACTAGAATATCGTCTATCCCCGTTTGTTCTCTGATCCATACCGCTCTCTTCCTGTCTATTAACGTTACTCCTAAGATTTTTCGTTCCATCGCTCTTTGTGCGGTCCTTAACTTGTTCTCGAGCTTCTTTGTTAACCTCCAAGTTTCTGCCCCATCTGTTAGCACCGGTAGAATGCAATGATTGCATACTTTTCTTTTCAACGACAGTGGTAAGCTCCCAGTGAGGATTTGGCAATGCCTGCCATATGCACTCCAACCCAATTTTATTCTTCTGTAAATTTCTTTCTCGTGATGAGGGTCCCCTGTGAGTAATCGACCTTGATAAATCGACCTTTACAGACTCTAGAGGCTGCCTGGCGATCCTGAATTCTTGTTCCCTTGCCAGGCTATTGAACATTATCTTTGTCTTCTGCATATTCATCTTCAACCCAATTCTTACACTTTCTCGATTAAGGTCCTCAATCATTTGCTGTACTTCGTCTGCATTGTTGCTGAATAGGACAATGTCATCTGCAAACCGAAGGTTGCTGAGATAGTTGCCGTTGATCCTCACTATTAAGCCTTCCCAGTCTAAGAGCTTGAATACTTCTTCTAAGCATGCAGTGAATAGCATTGGAGAGATTGTGTCTCCTTGCTTGACCACTTTCTTGATAGGTAACTTTCTACTTTTCTTGTGGAGAACCACGGTAGCTGTGGAATCCTTGTAGATGTTTGCTAAGATATTCACGTAGGACCCAATAAAATAGGGTCCTACAAAAGTAGACAACTGCGTTTCAACCTTTTTAAAGGTGCCCGGCAAAAATTTTGATTAATCAATTATTAGATGAAATGCCCTACATTGAAATCGATTAATCGATTAAAGGCTAATATGATGAATGACTCATCGTTTATCGACTAAAAAAATAAAAAACCATCCCTACAATGGCGCGGTATCAAGTGTCTGTATCAAGTAGAGCAAACTTGCGCCACACTGAAAATTCGTTGCAGTTCTAAATAAAAGAATTGCTGTAGAATTCATCTCACGATGAATGGTCGACGGCAATGCGATAGCACTAAATCAATATGGCGGCACGACGTATTGTCACCGTCGAAACGAGCTATGTACGTAGGACACTCGGCGCCATCTAGTGCCGCCACTGCGAAGCCTGGGCGTGGCCTCCGAAACTCGTGGCGCGCCGGTGAGTACGAACGCTGAGAATTGCTACCTCGCTTGCCGCACTCTAAGTGGCACATACCCATTGACCCAAGTTGGCCACAAAGAGGCTCATTGAAGGTCAGCACAGACCGAGTGGCACATACCTATTGCTCCAAGTGGGCGTCAGAGTTTCGTCAAACACCCGTACCTATACCAAGTCCCCCACGTAGAGTGGCCCATGTCGGCGTGAAAGAGGTTCGTAGAGATCGGCACGTATATGTAGACATTGCCGCATACTCAGTGACCCGAGTTGGTCCGATGGTTGGTTTCGAACTCTTCCCTCCTGGCACTGCAGCCCGATGCGTTACCCACACGGACTACCTAGTGACCCAGGTAAGCGGGAAAACGGTTAGATACAAACATAAATAGATGGATACATAGAAACCAACATATATACAGAGATAGCCCCTGGAAAGTGCTTGCTAACGCAAGCACCCAAAGAATGCTAACGCATTAAAATAGTTACTCTTTTATCATGTAGGTGTTCGTTCTAGAGACTCACCGGGGGGCTTTCCGTCTTTCTTTCACCCTCATTTCCGCATAAAGCACTGTCGCGTCACACAAGTGACGCCAAGCAGCACCGGATATAACGCCGCGAGTTTCAACGCTACAGCTTTCTTGAGAGCATTTGGATTACAACTACAGTTCAGCCGACTGCGTAAAGCGTCAAAACAGAACAGAAAGTTCAACAGAGTTGTTTCGGTTCATTTGCTGGAGCAAGATGCCCGAGCGCATGTAAAGCACCGACAGTTTTCATCGCATAAAGGGCAGCTTTGGTTGCACAAAAGTTAACAACATATAACGAGTGTCACAACTGAATTGAGGTTATTTGAAGTTATTTCAGTCTTGCCTGTAATGTGGTAATGGTTTGCAGATTGCGGGAGGCTTTGTCCCTTTCCCTTTTGACGTGCGTCCTAGCTGATCATCCACATTGGATTCTGAGCTCTTTGTTGAACCGGTTCAGAATGGTTCCTCCAATAAGTTAAATTTATGTTCGGCTCCAAGAAGGCGGAAGAGATATCGGTTCGGTTCAGTTCCGGTCTTCGGTTCAGCTCCGGTTCGGCTCTACACACTGCATCCAAGCGGTTAATGCGGGTGCATTCACTGTACCTCACATTACATCAGTTGTGATAGTCTTATCGGTTCCCAGCCAACACAATAACGTACGTCGGATAACTGCAGCGCAAAAAATTCTACTCTGCTCCCGAACGTACAACTTCTATCTGTCCCGATCATCTCACCATTCGCTATGTTTAACGAACAGCCGCGCCACCTGTAGGCCGCGAAAGTTGCTAATAGAGAGAGCTTGCAATTGCATAAGTTAGCGAAAATGCTTATTAATAGCCAAGCACCTTGAAACAAAGTCCTCTCTCCTTCTTAATTTATTCAGTCGCCGTGTGCGCTTTCCGGGTAAAGACTCTACGCAGCCCCATTTGTGCTGAAGAATTAACAGCAATTACTGAAGTCATCATCATCATCATCATCATGCGCCTATATTTAGTCTTGCAGTGAACATAAATATAGGCTGATGATGATGATGATGATGATGATGATGATGATGATGATGATGATGATGGTGATGATGATTATGATGATGATGATGATGATGATGATGACTGAAGCTACAGTGACTGCAGCATGCGTATAGGACAGCTCAACCAGTGTACTACTGTGCCCGAATACAGCGCATCTTCTGAACACAAGCAGTATCCTCCCTGACCTGGCAGCAACGGCGGTGCTCTGTCTAGGCAATGATCATCACCTACGTGCAAAGTGTTAAGTTGAGCCGACCATGCGCACAACTAAGTAAGCGAATCAGATTGCTGTGGCGAGCCACGTGACTGTTCCAGAGGTAACACACCGCTCGCCGCGCCGAATTGACGCAAGAGTTGTAGTCTTCTTTCGCAGAAGTTTCAGCAACAACGACCCAGGACTGAACCTGTGGTCAAACCGGTGCGGAGCGGCCCGTACAAAATGTTCCGGTTCTGGTTTCGTTCCAAGAAGGAGGAAAACATATCGGTTAGGTTCAGCTATGGTTTATCTGAAAATAACGGTTCAGCTGCAGTTTTCGGTTGAGTTCCGGTTCGGCTCGAGAACCTGACTCCTACTCTACTTTCTGACTATGGAACCCGAGAGGTCCGGGCGTGAGTCGTCGAAGTTAACTGCACCATAATTCTTTGCAGTCCGGTTTCACTGCAGTTGCATCGAGGAACACCCGAGGGCGCCTCGCCGCTAGTACAAGCTCGTCCGACAGCTCTCGGCGGATCAGCGCCAAATTAAATAGCGTCCGGTTTGATTCGCGCTTTCACTAGCGGGAGCAAGTAAAGACTCCGGCGTTCTTCGGATGAACCATTTCATTCAATCCACGCCCACGTCGCCTCTCCGCATTACCATACATTATCCTCTTTGCGCGGCGTAAAGCCTCTACTGGAAGCTCAGAAAAACTGCCGCGGCGGTTGCTCAGACCTTTCCCTGTCTTCTTTTCTTCGTTTCAACGGGAGAGGCGGAAAGGGAGGCACAGTTCACTGCTTCTCCACTTGTTTCATTTCTTTTATTCTTCTTCTGCAAGTTGCTCTAATTTGCCGAGCTACGCCAGGCATGCGGACCCCGGGACCTTGTCCACTTCTTCCTTGATGCAGAACACGTCGGTGTCACTTGGACGGCGGCTGCCGCAGGAAGAAAGGCGAGCTCGCAGGTCGCACAGGAACAGTCCATTCGTAATAGCGGTGGGCTATGTCGGCAGTATACATTGGGAGTGCAACGGAACCCTGCACAGTGTCTCTACACACAGTTTTCACGTCGTGTCTGTTCGTGCGTGCGTGTACATAGTTAAGGCCCCATGCGAGCGTCTCCTGCCTTCATAAGAGGGTGCCGCGTCCTCAACGGCGATCGTATCGCATGAGGCATAAGCTCCACGTGCGCTAAGGATATCCTCGGCTCTGTGCGGTATGAGCTGCCAAATGGGGCGATAGCTTGCGCAATCACCGCGTAAGCGTCACTGTAATGCTGTGTTCGCAAATCGCCAGTATTGTAACGGAAGAGCGTTTTGTACGCTCTCGGGGTTTCGAATGAAAAGGTGAGAGCAGCGTGATCCCTGTGCCCTCAGCACACGAGCTGAGATCTTCTTCTGCCAGCTGCGACTAAGGCCACGCGCGCGAACTTCTTTACCGGCTCGAATGCATCGGAGCGAAGGAAGTTAGAGACGCCGTTGGCATTCCTGTCGAACTAGTTCTCTGGTTGTGGTTCTACCGCTGGACACGTGGTCACGAATTCAACTCGCACGTGCGTATGAGCTGGAAGCGGGAATACGAACACAACCGTGTACGGAGATTTAGGCGAAAGTGAAGCCATGGCGTCCAAGACGCTCAGGGTTATTCGGAAGCCCGCCACAACGTAAACTCGATCAGCCTAGTTATTTTTTTTTGGTAAGCGATCAATAAATAGTGTATTTACTTATCAACCCATTCATCCTTGTCAGTCCTGCCCAGCGCAATCTTGATAAGTTTCATGCGCTGGCCAGCTAGCCTACCAGACGTCAGTGCAGATGTTTCTTTGAAGCCGTCCTCACCACCTGCTATTGAACATGTCGTTGTATCAGCCCTTCACGACACGGCGAATTAATTCGGCAAATGGAGACCTACAACATCCAATGGCATTGAACATATACGCGTGATGTACGGTTCAGAGGGGAAATGCAGAATGATGGAATCTGCCTCGGACCTTTATACTTGTCGCCGAGGTGATCGACACGTCCACCGACACCTCGATAAATTGACGAATTGGGCACAAGGTGATTGAGAGGACTCTGCGCATCTCTCGAACCACGCAAGCCACTCTGCGAAATGTGTCAGGTAATACGGGCAGTTTGTAGTTTGCAGCGTAAGACAACGACCCATTTTGCCCCCTGGCGGTTGTTAAATAAAGAACTGAGGTGAAGTTTGCAGAAAATAACCACAATATTTATTGTAGCTATAACTTCTGGTCCAGTTCCAACTCTCGAACGACAAGCGTGGCACTCAATTAACAATGTATCGGAAACGCCCGCTGCGTAGCGGCCGGTAGATTGGATCCTAGGATCTGTCACACTCAAGAGCTTTCGTTTATTTAGTTCGTTCTTGTGGACCATTTCGTCGCGGTACTTCCATCATGCTTAGTGCAAACCAACTAGCCAGATTTTTCGTTCCATTAAAAATCATATTTCTCAAAACGCATGAGTGCAATAAGTTCCTCCATACATTTGTGATCATTTCGAATCGATGAGTATGTAATGCAATATTTTGTTGAAAATTGTCAATTTGCAAAGTCAGAAAGCCGTTCGAAACCAAACGAACGAAGCCAGAAAAGGGAAACCTCAAGATGAAGACTCACCGAAAGCCCTCGGAACTGAAGACATAAGTGTGGACATAATCGCAGGGAAAAAAAGATTTAGCCATACCAACAAATCCTCCTGAAGACGTTTGTTACGCGCTTAGAGCAATCATTGATTGGGGGTCCAGAGTGTCCCTCCTCCTTCGCTTGAGGACACAGAAAACGGCAGGATTCTTGTGATGCGAAATTGTCGGTACTGCGTGCTTGCTATGGCACCTCTTGCAAGCCTTGTCAATTAGACCAACACAACATTTTTCCTGAAGTAAACAGAGCAAACAACTTTAGGAAAATAATGTGTTTGTTATTGCAGTACATGTGTTCATTGAGTTTCTAGTGCATTACAACTCTGCACCTCGTAAAGTGTACCAAACACGAGCATATCTCAACTGTCTGCCCCTAGTTGTGGAAGGTTACTATGATTTGGCCATTCTTTATACTTTGCGAGATGAAATGTTTTGAAGTTATTAAGGACGTCGACTTTAAAAACATGTCTGCAAGCAGGACTCCGCTAAAAAAGCCATTCGTGCGCTAATTTTAGCACAGCAGTTGAAGGTTTATTATAGATTTATTTTTCTTGTGTGCTAGTGCGAGGCGATTGCCCCAGAATTTAGAAACACCTGCGCAATTGACTATACTATTTGACGCCTCACATAAAAGCAGCCGCCTTCACCACCTCGGACAAACTGATAGTCATTGTCGCGACAACTGCAGCACTCTGGGTTCGGTTGAAAAAACGTTCCACCATATTTAAGGCCGTACGGAAGCACGAACTCGATCTAACTTTTATACAGAAATGCTCTCGCCTTTTTACTAAAAGGCCCATGGTTCTGAGGCACTGTTGGCCCAAGCAGCGACAAGCCTGTGGTCAAGCCTGAGACGTCTTCCAATGTTTTAAAAAAGCTTGCAATTATTAACAACTCTCATTCAGAATGAGTGTTTGAGAGCGACAGTAAGCGTTCCATTCATCGCTCTTTTGAACAGAGCTGATGACGTGCCTAGCTGAGCGCCACGCCGTAAGGAAGGAGAGGGGGATTCCTCATTCCCATTGCGCGGATACATCATGCATTGTACTCGACACTGCGTCTCGCGTTGCACCGCACCAGAACCATCTATATACACAGCGCGTAGGTGATTGTTCACGTTACAAACATGCTTTATAAAACCTGGTGCTTAGATAGTGCGCATCTGTTTGTTTCTGGTGTCCATTTAGCGCGTCTCAACAGCGGAAGTGGAGTACACAAAAACGAAAACGCTAAAACGCCACCACATGCGTTTCGTGGCAAACAGTCCCCATTAGCGTAGATCGCCGCAATGCGTCAGATCTGCGCTGCTCTTCCATTTCCACGACATTCTTCGCATCGCTGCGCAAGTGCGCAGTGCCACTTCGACGGGAAGCACGACACATGAGGGACAGAGGCCCCCCGCTATGTTTACTCGGCGAGACACCGACGCCAAACCGCTAGGAAGTGACAAAGAAGCTTACAGGTCCACATATGCCACACCTGGGCGACTGTAAGGCGATAAAATTATCTTAATCGGCCTAACCACACCTTTGGTGCACTGCCTCCACGATTGGTACGCCTTACAAATCACATTAAAACCGTTGAAAGGAGATATATATATATATATATATATATATATATATATATAAAATAAGCAAGTTTATTGAGTATTTTAACTACGCCTCCAGGGTGGAGCTCCTAGTCCAGCGCCCCGTATGTGCCAGCTACCATTTCCGCCACCAGTCATTGCTGGCCGCCATTGGTAGGGTTGCTCAGTGGATCCGCCCATGTGGTTTGAAAATGGTTGGGAATTGGAAAAACAAAGGGAATAGCCTGACACTGACTGATTATGTGAAAGAGGGAAAAACGGTTTTCACAGAGCGGTGACTCAGAAGGACCGAGCGACGGATTAAGGTACGAGCAAAGGAGAGGTTTAAGAAATGATGTCGCTCTGCAACTGCCAAAAGACAGGTGCTTGTCGACGAGAGAGAGAGAGAGTGGGATAAAAGGGGGATAGTGCTATATTACAAGTCATAGTTCTCCAAGGTATGTGGATGCGGTAAATGGAGTTAGCCCATTGAGGTATTCCCAATGGCAAGGGGGGGGGGGGGGGTGTAGTACTCGGGCAAGTTTTCGGGGCGCGCCTGAACGACCAGGGCCCCAGACAAGTCCGTAAGTGTTGGTAGTGCTGAGAAGGCCGCTTTTAAGGTGGCAAACATGTAGAGTGTCGAGCACGCTGTTGCGTGTTTGTGTGTTTGCGTGTGTTTGCGTGTGCGTGTGTTTGCATGTGCGTGTGTTTGCATGTGCGTGTGTTTGCGTGCGTGCGTTTGCGTGCGTGTGGACCACCTGAAGTTCATCAATGTGCACCTATCTAAGTACACGGGTGTTTTCGCATTTCGCCCCCATCGAAATGCGGCCGCCGTGGCCCGGATTTGATCCCGCGACTTCGTGCTTAGCAACCCAACACCACAGCTACTAAGCAACCACGGCGGTTTGGAAGGGAAATATGATTCCCCGAGAGTAAATCCGGACCACCGGCATCTTACTAAGGGCGTGAAATGATAGGAAGCGGTTTATTCTCACTCCCTTCAAGATTAAGGTGGTTAATATCGCCATACGGACCCTTTTCAACGGGTCCCTTTTGTCGCTGGCTTTAGGATGAAACTTGAAAGCCCTGGAAAACTTATGGTAAATCGTTATACCAGTACTCAGCCAAAATCAATATTGTAGCCAGAAACAACAAGCTTACATTTTTCAATCATTATAGCGTTTACATTAAGACATGTTAAGCACTTTAGTTGTGAGCGGACTCCAGTCGGTGCGGCTTTCTTTCAGAAGCGAAATCGGGGCGAGCTCTCATTGGTAAAAGCTGCAGGAGCTAATACTTCAGAATGTTACAGTGAATGTGCGAAGGGGAGCCACTCAGCGGTTTTCGCGCAGCGTCGACCGACTGCGACGGCGGCGTCTGGTGGTGTGGTCGGTATCGCGTGTCAGCCAGAGAACAGTCAGAAGACGTAGCCGGCATTGGAGCTCTAAACGGTCGTGTTCCCAGACCATAAGCCTTTGTGCGTATGCCTACACGGTTAAGTTTGTGTGTGTGCGAAGACCAGTCTGTCCAAACGCGCAGCCGTACGCTGGCGTCGGCACAGCCGGCAAGGCATATAGGAACATGCGTCGCAAAAAGGGAATAGTATAGACGTACAAAGCTCGGACATACCAAAACAATTTAAGAGACTCTAATATAACGAAGGAAATACACTGTTTATAGTGGAGCGATTGCAATTTCTTGGGAAGCTTTCGGGCAGTGGCACGAGAGCTTGTAAAGGGTGCGAGAACTACCTTAAACTACAGCTTCGGGGTCTTTCGTGTATCAGTTGCTCAGATATGTATACACATACAAACATGTGGCCCACGTCTCATTTCGATGGGCGAAAAATGCAGGAAACACCCGTGTACTTCGATTTAGGTACACGTTAAAGAACCCCAATTGGTCCAAATTAATCCGGAGTGCCCCACTACGGCGTGCCTCATAATCATATGGTGGTTTTGGCACGTAAAACCTCATACTTAATTAAGTTGTCTATTCCCAAGTTATCTATCCGGGCACACACCCAGTCGCCCAAGTTGGCGTGAAGGAGGTTAGACACGGACATCGTACCGAAAACTGCATGAAGTCCCCAAAGAAAGGTATCATAAGAAAGGTAGTCACATTAAAAAGCTCCGCGCAACACTTCATTAAACCAGGGCTCATTTACCGCTTCTCTCTGGTGCCTTTTTAAACAACCACTCGTGACCAGCTCGCCCGAAGGCTACTTACTATATACGTCCTTCGAAAAATGTTGCCACTTTCGTTTCCCGTCATTTCAGCGTGTCCCGCCTTATCGCTGCGTCTAATCTCGCGGGTCGCATTCCGCCCACATCCTCTGCCTGCCTCGCAGTGAAGCACTTGGGCGCGCGAGAATTGAGCTGCATGCTTCATTCGACGCACGTGTCGCACAGCAAAGCATGCCCCGGAAATCAACGGTGCACCCACAGTCTGCTGACGCACGTGGCAGTCGGGTCAGAGTGTTCGATTAAGCATTCGAGCCACCAAACGATATCAGCGCACCACGCTTGCATCACGCGTGGGCACTCGCATACCTGCAAGCAGCTACACCAACGCGCGGCCGCGGCACGAAATTCTACACCATGCCAAATTGGGTAGAGCGAGATTGAGATAGGCACGACTTTGATTATCGCCTCAAAATGCCGTCCCTGTGGTGAAATTACACCGCCTGCATAAAGAGCGTGGCCGAAGCGGCCAGAAAGGTGATACGGGAATTACTGTAACGAGCTCATTATTCTTACGCAAGTAGACACATCAAAACTAACGCGTGGACAAGCGAGAATCAGTACGCTGACAACCGATCTGAGTAGCCGTGCTAGCCCGTGCTGAGTCAAGAAATCTATGCAACCGAGTACGGTCCCGTATGGGAAACAATCAGCTGCTCATAAGTTGCAGTAGCTACTAATCACGGTCAAAGCGGTGTACAGTTTTTGAGTCAGTTCTTTTCGTTTCATGTTGTTGTTTTTTCCTCTCTCTCTACTCACGCTTTGCAATCGCATGGCGCAACATTTTTCCCGCGGTGTTCAAGGAGAATCTGGTACAATGTTAAGTGCTATACGCATAGTGCGCTGTGGCTAGGATGGAGGCAATGATGAAGAAAAAAAGTGTCTACGCATATAACGTCACAGGTGAGAGACAAGAACGTTTATTAAATATACAAAGCAAAAAACAAAAGACAACACCTATGGGTCTTCTTATGGAGCACGTTTGTTAAATTGGTTCCTGAAGAGTGCCTTGTTGGGTGAGTCGGCACATGGTACTTTGTAAGTGTATACCGGCAAACGGAAAACAACCATTTGCTGGTCAGCACCCATCCTGTTCCTTCCTTTGAGCCTTGTCTTATCGATTTTTTGGTTATCCTTGCTGTTGTTTGCTGGCATACCCTCACAAATGAGGTCGATTGTATTTCAACTCAATAGATAATGACAGCAAGCTGCAGTAGATGGCTTTCCGGTGGACAGCTGTGGGTCCCTCATGGAAAAATATATTTGTTTATGGTAACGACCGAGCTTAACATCAAGCAGAAAGCTGTGTTGCAGTGCGGATACGCCAGGACATGGTCCATTGCAGATGGTGCGCTGTGGCGGGCTCCTCCGTGTCCCCGGTGCGACATGCTGGGTCGGGCTACTTGTCGAGGTACCGCAGGTGGGACCACCCTGTCCTTGTCCAGAGGGCCGAGTGCCACGCGCTTCTGACGCGGAAGCCAATGAATCCGAAAGTCATCAACTGGGACATTTGCTGGCTGTCTCGGGAGTAGCTGTGCAGTGGAAATCATGGCCTTGAACTATGACGTTTTACTTAAGGCAGTGTTGGTGATCACTGCAGGAGATGCTGAAAATGTCCGCCACCGGCTTGACGACATGGCTGCATACGAGGCTGCATATTGTTGAGTACTCGACGGATGGTTGCTGGAGTAATCTGTGCAATGTGCTGAGTAATTGCTGCCGGTAGCTCCTGCAGCGTGTGTGAAGATTGTGTGTGAAGCGTGTGTGAAGACCATGACTACGATACATCGTAGACTCGTCCTTTGGGTGCACCCCCACGGGCGTTATCCAAGGAAGTACATGTCTTGCGCTATCATATCGAGCAAGAAGATGCGATTTAATTGATAAGTATCATCATATCTTTGTTTATTATTTCACTGCACTACCTTTTGGACCCCCAGTACAATCGCAGAAGAATCGAGATCTGGGCGAATTGGTACATTATGGGACATAATATCTGTTGGGATATATCGTATATCCGATAAACCCTGCACCCATAATTGTATTTCCATACATAAATCCATCCATTCCATACATCTATGTATTCCATCCATGTATTCCATACATGTAATCCATACATGTAATCCATACATGTAATCCATACATGTAATCCATACATGTAATCCATACATGTATTCCATACATGTATTCCATACATGTATTCCATACATGTATTCCATACATGTAATCCATACATGTATTCCATACATAATCACATCCATAAAGTATGTGATTCTGCAGAATCATTTATGAAAATTTGTATCTTCCCATAGAAACTTCTGCGATCATGTAGGACTATGGTGCGGGGAATAGGGGTATTCTCCAATGGGAATAAGACCCGGTGCCAGTATGAAGAAAAAATCATGCAGTTTCTGCTTGGAGATGGCATTCAGGCTTACCATCACGTCGACCGGTACGAAGGCTACTGTCGTAGTCACGATGCTGCTGTATATGATGGTTGCTTCGCTTGATGACGATGTCGAAGACTTCCGTCAATGGGAATATAGCAGCGCATCAGGAACGAAGGAATCTGCGCTTGCAGGCCTTATACTCATCTGGACTATGGGCCACGTGCTTCTATGGTGACCGTGCCTAACTATTAAAAATAAAATAGTCTATAGTAGAACACGGTTATTGGGGGAGTGAGCGATTTATTTGGATGAAACTGAAAACGTTGTTGCCAACATTGTGCAACCGATTTTTCCCATAAATAACAAATTGTCCGACGATCAATGGATGGTAACGTGGGGTGACGCGAAAAAAAATGCGTTTCGGCCGTAAAGCACATCTTGTAAACATGCTGAAACGGTCAATGTAGAAAAGGCAGCAAGAAAACAGCACATTCTGCTCTTTCTGCAATTAAACACATGTCGATCAATCGATTGAACGTATTTATTTTTCATTACTCTACTGATCGCGTTGTTCAGCTGGTTGGGGCATGTTACTAACCACAATTGTGGTGCGACGCTGATAAGGAAAAACGATAAAGGACGCAGACAATAAAAACTATGGTATGCATGTCAACGTCGTTTCTATCGTCTGCGTTCTCATTTCTGCGCCACAGTTCTGGTCAAAGAACATAAGATTAACAAATTTGAGACGCAATCATTCTTTCTGCTGGCCAAGATTCTACACAAGAGAAGACAAAAGAAAACTTGCTGATGGACCATTTATTAAGCTCAATAATTATGATTCGTTAATTAACTTCTAAGTTATCAATGTTAGGCCGTCAAAACCAATTGAACGTTTGTACCGAATGGCAAGCTGATAACAGATAAGCTTTTAAAACAGATGAAAAGTCCTGATTCATTTTGGCCTCAAACCGGAAAGGTCAGGAGTGCACGAAACCACGCAGGCTTTAAAATTATGTCACACCTCAGTAAAGTTATCTCACTCACTCACTCACTCACTCACTCACTCACTCACTCACTCACTCACTCACACGGCAAAGCCACACAACGAAGCAGAAGCAAGAAAACGTTGCAGCTAATAAATGCCTATGGCGGAAAAACAAGCACTCACTACTCTTAGTATGCACAGATCTGTGACAGCGCTGTCAACCAGCAACAATTACTGATCGTTTTTATGTTTCGCGTGACGAGCAGAAACAGAGCGTGGGCCGCCAGCTGAGATAGCCTCGCATCTTTGGCGCTCCGGCCAGCGTGCCAAGTAATGTAAAATTGTCACATTCAAGTCATTACGTGACATATCCACGTGAAGTTTTGAATTGAATCGAATTCTGGGGTTTTACGTGCCGAATCCACGATTTCATTATGAGGCACGCCGTAATGGGAGACTCCGGAAATTTGGACCACCTGGGGTTCTTTAACGTGCACCTAAATCTAAGTACACGGGTATTTTCGCATTTCGCCCCCACCGATTCTGTTGGTGTAGTTCGAACACATATTTTCACGGCAGAATGTAAGATCCAAATGAAAAAATGAATCCTTTTTTTTTTCTTTTCTTTGGGGGGGGGTCTTGAAGTTGCTTGTTTACGGTGTATACTTTTGTCGCTGACTAGTTCCATGCCTTTTTGTGCGAGATCATATTTTATGCTTCGTGTATTCTGCTAAACTTGCATGTTCATGGGGTTGTATATCTCAAATATTTTATTATCTTGTTGTTCTGTAGGCGAGCCTAGGTCAGGTGTTCATGAATGCATTTCGCCTGACCTATGTTCTTTTCTAAAAGGAGGGGGGGGGGGTGCTGTGATACGTAATTCAATTAAAAAAAGAAAGAAGTTCTTATGTAAGCTATTAATACTTCCTTGAAAGGCCTGAAACATTACATCACCATTTCCTGGCACGACAGTGTAAACGCTTTCTAGGTCAACCTTCACGATTATCAAATATATTTGTGGAACCGTAAGGCGGGTAAACATGCTGTTCCAGGAGCTGTGGCGTATGGCACAGCTGGTGAAGACAACTTCGGCCCACGCCAGATGCCAAATTAAAAACAGTTCTTTAAGCCGGACTTCAATCCTAAATCTCTACTTCCTCGGGGGAGACTGCAATGCGCCAAATTGAACTGTTGTGTCATGGAAGGGCTTCAATAACCCCAGCTTCGGCTAAAGTCGCCATTCAACAAAAACTCCGGTGATAGTCAGCTCATTTAGACGTTTGTAAACTGCGCGAAAAAAACTAGGACACAAAAAAGAAACACACGACACCACGAGCACACCACGAGCGCCATTTTCATTTCGTGCACATGCTCACGGTTTTCTCTCCCTCGTTTGATGATATAGTAAGAACGGCTCTTGGTTAGTTTGGTGATCGCCTGTCGCAATCCTGTTTTACATTGTTACCCAGCAGATATGTTTTTTGTGTGTTTTTTTTGTGTTTATCGGCACATGTTACAATGACAATGCGGGCACGTGTTCAGGATCGTGAATGAAATAAATGCTGCTTGCTTTTCCAGAAATAAACAGGTGGCAGTCTGCGCTCGTGGTGTCGTGTGTGTTTCTTTCTTGTGTCCTCGTTTTTTTTTTTCGCGCAGTTTACAAACGTCTAAAAGCTATAAACCAACTAGCCCACCAGAACGTCCTACTAATAGTGAACGCATCGCTGAGAGGGTTAAGCGGACACTACCATCAAGTCCGTGAGGGAATTTTCTCTAAAACTATCATCCCTAGAAGTTCCGAAGCGGCGGTCGCCACGCTAGGACTACGGCAGACACCATTTTGTTCCGTGCTACAGCAATAGGCCTAGCCGCATTAGGCCTAGCTTCTTATCGACTCCCGGCTCACGATCCCAGCATATAAACGACCGTGAAGGAGAGAAACGCTACGAACAGCACATATCAAGAAGACGAACCAGAACGAGAAGACGGGGTAAAACAACACGGGCGAAAATTCAACAAGGCAAACACGCTGAACAGCAAAACCGCCACCCCAAGATCCCAACCGATGCGGAATAGCACCCAAACTACTGATGCTGGTAAATATTGAATGATAAACAAAAACTAGTCAGCCAATACTGCGTTTGCTCCCCAAGGCGATTATAGCACGTAGTATAGCGCGTAACAATGTGGTTATTCGTCCGAGACGAGCTTTCAATTTCGCCGACATTGAGACTATCCACCTTTCCCGCGCAATTGCGAAGAAGATTCCGAAGCATCCCCGCGACACATTTTTCAATTCCTCACAGTCAGAGCTCGAAATAGTGCCATCGCAAAAACTACGAGAGAAGACCTGGCATGACACACCAGAAGTATGCAAATCCTGCACTTCGCCGGCAGCGAACACGAAATCAAAGCATACATCGCCGCCCCCAATGACTTCTCCCGTCGCGCGTTATACAAGGCATCCCTGGCGACACGCCCGGTCAAGAACGCATCGACAACCTATACTCCTTGGGACGAAAAATAGGGTGAACGGGGAAGCTGGGATTTTTCCACAAAACACCAGACAAAACGCGACCAACCCGATCCCACAATCGACCCCATGTACGCTAGATGTTAGACAGCAGCTAACCGGTATTTTAGCCACCTAATACAACAAATAAGAATAGAAAACCAGCAACTTTGCAGAATCAGCAACCACGAGCACTCCTTCGCCCTAGTAACCCCCCAAAAAGCTAAACTATTCCTCAATCTATCTTTATCTCACTGATATTATCTATCTTCATTAAAACCTGTATCTCAAATTGGGTAGTTAGATATGGCTGTGACTCCGGCTCTATCAATCTGTTCTCTAATTTCTTTCCACCAATACTCCAAGCGTCTCTAGCTAATCTTGACCGCTGACCAGTTGATGCTTCCATCCACTTTGAATCTCAAAGTTCCTGGACGTTCCCTCCAATTCTAGCTGGGAGAATATCTTGACATTCCATTACTGTGTGCTGAGTCGCCTCCAGATTTCGCTGCAGCAGGCACAAGCCTCATCCTGTTGAGAATATTTGCTCCGATACGTTTTTGTCCACAGGCAGCCAGCTCCGGCCTCAAAGAGCAATGCACTGCCCTTCGTGTTATCGTACAGATTATGCCTTCTGTTTTCTTTCTCCTCATTTTTGTAACTATCCGTGGTCTTGCTTCCATACTTTGCATCCAATTCACTGTCTCTGTTTATCTCTTTTTCTTCTTGGTGGCTCCTGGTTTATTTGCACTTTCAATTACCCTGTACTTGGTTGCCAACTTTTTTCACCTCTTCCTCTATTCTGGGTCCCTTCTGTTGAGGTACAGATATTAGTGCACTTCTGCCGGCCATTTATTTTCATTCGTGTTCCTGAGTCTTTCTTTAAAACTAAGTTTGACTCTGCGCTTCTCTGACTTCAAAAGTAGCCCAAACCATATGTCGCTCTGCACTGTGTCATTTGTGATTTTACTGCAGGCCACAAATTCCAGTCGGCTCCCCGACCTTGGGCAATCTTCCAACTCCGGCAAGATCTCTGATTTTAAGCACATAATAAGCACGAACGTTACCGCTGGCACCCTTACTTCTTTCAGAATTCCTCACGCCACCTATCGCACCATAAGATCACTTTTCAACTTTATGTGTGAGACGGGCTTAGACGGTCGTCTCTAGGACCTGTGAAATCAGGACTTGAGAAGTGAAGAAAGTGCGAAATGTGTTTACGCGATGACGTTTTGTGTGGACCACACTACTCCTCCGTGTAGTGTGTGGCGAAAAGTGCACACCCGCGTATTTGACAACGTGTGTAAATAGTAGCTCATTGTACGATATCATAATCACCTGCCACCTACCTCTCCCTGTCTCTCCTACTTCCCCTTGTCCCAGTGAGGAGTAGCAGGCTAGAGACACGCTCTCCAGGCCGACCTGTCCTCCCTTCTCTTCATTAAAATCTACTCCTCCTCGCGCAACCTCGTTTTTATTGTAGTCCTAAAGGGCTCTGTGTTTAATTATTACTGCTTTGCGCTTGTAATTCATCCTGAAGATATCATGCTGTACGTTGGAATAGATATTTCTTTCATTTATATATACGCATAGGTATTTCTATTGTTTGACTACGGACATGACGTGCTGTTGAATTGCTACCACGTAATTACTCGTCGCTTCATTAAAGATCAAAATTCGAATTTGCTCTGTTGTAAACCTAAGGCCTAACTTTGTCGCTTAATTGCAACACGTATTGTCAAGTTTCTGTAAAACCCTTGCATGCTGCGCTAGTAGCACCATCTTCTCCACATATATTGGTCCAGGTGTTGCACCTGTTCATATGCGTATCTACGGGGGGGGGGGGGGGGGGGGGGGGCAAGCCTGTCAAAAGTATGTCAGTTGCCCCCCCCCCCCCCCCCCACTTTGTAAGGCGGGCACTTTCGGCTGTCCAACAAAACTACAGCTGAAGCTAAATTTTCTTTCTTAATAGAGTGGCCTCGTAAGTAATGCTTTGCTTTACTAGGTATATCGTGCTTGGGCAGCGAGAAATGTCTTTTATACCTTCTCGGGAATGCGCTGTAGCAGACGACGCGCGGGATTTGTCATACACGCTCGCGTTGCGGAGTTGGTTTGGCGCTGGGCAGGTCCACCCTCACAAATGTCAGCTTGCGCTACTTGCATCATGCCCCGTATTTTTGGGGGGGACCCCTATATCCGCATTTGAAAACTAAATCAGCTTGCTATATTTACCTGCGGGCGAGGGTGCGGTCCGGATAAAATATTACAATCATCTGCGCCCAACAACTGGTGTGCTTACAGCATGAAATCGTTGGATTATCAAATGCTGGAACCGCTTAATCTCTGTCCAGAGATCGTCTACATAGCTTTGCAGTCCGAGTATTTTATCACCATAAAACCTCTTACATGTATAACTGTCGAATTTCATTGTGTAATCACGCCTTATCGTAGATATTTTCATGAAAATGACCTTGGCCGAGCGTGCAGAGCCATCTCAATACCAGTGACTTGAATTTTTTATTAAGGCATGTGTCACTTCCGACTTAATCGACTTCGTTTTCAGGCTGTTTCTAAATAAGGCTACACTGTTACATTTTTCCCGGCAGGAGCAATAACACACATATTTCATATCCTGATAAAATGACGGCCACTTTTTGGTGATGTGTACCGAAAGTTTCCACTGTGTAGGTTGCTTATGTGCTCTGGAAAAAAATTACTGAATAGTCGCTTTTTCCAAATTTTTAATCGTTATACACAGCATTTAGTTGTTTTCTCCCAGTACCCTCGGTAAACTATACGGAGCACGGTGTTTTTATTTATTTGAAGTACGAATGCAATGTTCTCAATGACGCGTCATAAATGTTTAATGTGTGTAGGTTCATCGCAGCCTTTGTAGCAAGTTAATCAGAGAGAGAGGGAGGGAAGACACCATGGTAAATGCTATGGCGAAGTAACATACGTGTTGATTTTTTTTTAAATTCCCAACACGAAGTGCTTCCAAGCATTTCATGCGGGCAATGGTTCAAACGGAACAGATGTAGACGGGCAACATTTTAATGTATGCGAAATAATTACAACAAACTGAAAGTTTTATTGCAACTGTTCAAGGGAAAGAGCTTCGCTGGAACTGGGGTTGTAATTCTCCAAGGTCGCCCACATTTGTTGTTTTTTCTTGTGAATATTGCAAGTAATTTATGTTGATTGCACTTCGTTGAGTATAACCTCGACAATACGATTAGCTGAACTAGCGATATATTTATGCTGTACACTTAAACACCAAGTACAATTCTTTCTTTAGTTATTAAAATTGTTTGTAGCAAATGTGCATTTTTCATGCTTGCAGTATGCTGCTACTGGGCGGGATCACCTTTGTGAGACACTCATTGCCTTTTGCCCCTGCGTCATTTTGAGATTTTATTTAGTTGCAAGAAATAAATGTTAATTCAAATACGTTTTCGGGCCCCCATTGTTCACTATGTGCGATTTATAAACAAGCATATGTCTGTTGTATATAAAAATAAATGACAGACGCATGTCCTGACTCTCTCACTTATTGTAATAGTAATTTGATATATATATATATATATATATATATATATATATATAGAGAGAGAGAGAGAGAGAGAGAGAGAGAGAGATCAGATAGTTTCACGGTTTGCCCCTCCCCCACTTGAGAAATAGTTGGTACGCCACTGCACCTTTTGCCCAATTAGGTATGCAAAATAAGTAAAAAAAACCAATAAACTGTTTTCTTGTTATCTTTATATGCCTTCAATATAAAGTGCGAACATCAATGAGGACAGTGAAGATCCGTACCTCAGTCCTCGGTTAATTTGCACTAGTTCTGTGTATTTCGGGCCTTCTCTGGGAATTTGCACTGGGTTTTCCCTATACAGGGTGTTCAAAATTAAGCTTTACGGAATTTTTTAAAATCGCCTGTGGCCGGTAGCATAATTCTTATCGTTAAGCTGGGTTATTCGAAGAGGCCGACATTAGTAGCACGAGAAATTGAAACACACATTCGACTAATTAACCAAAATTGGCTAACGAACTTCTTAGTTAATTACTTTACGACACCTACTGCAATTGACGAATTGTAGCCGGTGAGTTTGCAAGACGCATCCACTTGAAATTAATTTCCAGGATCACACAAGTTTCGAAATATTATTCCCGAAAGTGTGGGACGAAATACATGGGCGTTCCAATTATTTTTGTGCTTTAATGTATAAAACAGCATTTTGATTTAAAAAAAGTAAGTGGACCGACAGTGCATTTTTATGGCGAGTTTGATGGCGCATATCTTCAAATTGGTGTCATTCTGGAAATTCATTTCAAGTGGATACGCCTGACAAGCTCACCGGCTACAATTCGTAAATTGCAATGTGTGTCGTAAAGTAATTAACTGAGAAGTTGTTTAGTGAATTTTTGTTAATTAGTGGAATGTGTGTTTCGGTTTCTCATGCTACTAATGTCCGCCTCTTCTAATAACCAACTCAACAATAAGAATTATGCTACCAGCTACAGACGATTTCTAGAAATTCCGTAAAACTTAAACATAAGCACCCTGTAATATCTCTCAACAACTCCATGAAATTATCTTCTGTGCCCTCAGACTTAAATATATTCCATAGCACTCCCCTGTATCCGTTGTCGTAAGCTCATTTATTAACTACAAATGCGTTTCATAAAGGTCTATCTCCTCCACTAAGAACTATAGGTGCACTCAGCACGAGAAGTACGGAATGCGACTGTGACCGTGTGCTTGACTTTCGAAGCGAACTGAGAGGTCAGAGACGTTTCCCGCCAAACGGGTGATGCACAGACATAAAATGCGAATGTCAACTCGGGATACAGAGTAATGAATTTTGATAATTTTTGAGTAAACGCGAGGAAAGAATTTGATTTTCTGCGGAGGTAATTTAGATGAGAGAGAAAAGCATTCTTTAATTAAACGCAGATAATTCCGCCTGTTTGTGTAATGTCGCCTACATGCTTCTCTGCATGGCGGAGGGGATGAGTGATTGACAGGCCATAAGAGAGAGGGAGAGGGGGAAGAAAATAAATAAACATGTGAAACAAAGGTGGACTTGGTAATTAAATTGTAAAATTATGCTCGCTTTGTTGCATTCAAAATGAAGGCTATGTGGAAATGATGTTTGATCATTCTAGTGTCTACATATAGCATTTCCTAAGGCTTGTCAAGCGAGCCAATATCCCGAAGATAAGCAAGCTTAAACGGAAGCTTTAGCTCGGGCCCAACTCCGGTGCCTCTTATTCAAATACATGTAAAACACAGAAGCGCTTTTCTGAGATAACCACTGGGGTGATTCTAATTAAATGTGTTGCACTAGAGAGAGAGAGAGAGAGTTCACTTCTAGTGACTGCTAGTATCGGAATTTCGATTTAGGGCCTGAATGTTTTAAAGAGAATTTTCAAAAATTGGTAAGTCTGAAAAAAAATAGAGGCACGAAGTTTACAAGTTCGCAGCTATGCACGGTAATAGTCATAGATATAATACGGTAATAGTCATAGATATAGAGGTAATAGTCATAGATATCGCAGTTCTATTGTAAACCGCATCCATTAGGGCATCCAAAGCGGACAAATGTGTTATGACAAGTTTATATCTCACGTGAATTCGTTGCATAGTTTACAAGTGTTTTGCAAAAGTTCTACTCACAAATTAGTGGTTTATTTGAGAGCCATGCAGAATATATCAATTTCGTCCGCTTTAGATGTACGAGAGCGAATCATAAAGTCCTTGCCCCTATTTTTTATCCAAATTAAGGCTGTAAATGTTAAGTCAGCCTATCCATTCCCAGCGGTGGACCTTTCTTGGACCGGACCCGGTCTTATCTGCCGGTAGCTCCGCGGCATGGCTCTGCTGTCAGTTGTCGAAGATGCCGGTGGCGCTTCACCCGTCCAGGGCGAATGACCAACTAAGTGTGATTCGCTTTCTATGGGGCAAGGGACGAACGCCCATCGAAATCCAAAGGGTAATGCAGCCCACGTATGGGGAAAGGTGTCTCACTTTGAGAAGTGTCAGGTGGTGGTGGTGTTGTGAGTTCGTGAAAGACTTGCATCACAATGATCGTTCGGGGAGGTTGCGTACGTCAGTTAGCCGGACGAATTCTACCACAGGGGCATCTCAAATTTAGCGCCGCAGATGGGACGAATGTCTGAATCGGCGTGGTGACTATGTGGAAAAATAGTTTAAGATATGTAGAACAGTACATAGGTTCGAAATTATCTGTATGTACCTTGTTTGGCTAATAAAAAAATAGGGGCAAAGGCTTTCTGATTCGCCCTCGTACTTTTATGTGCAATTTACAAAATTGTGATATAATTTTTCACAGCTGAGTTAGAGTTGTAAACTTGATAGTATTGTTTTCTCAAAGTTTGCAATATTTGTTCATTTTTATTAAAAAATTGTCGACCTAGATCAAAAATTGGCAACCAATAGTCGCTAAATTTTAACTTTCTTTTAAATGCAACAAAAATCATCAAATTTGGTGCAGTGGTTGCCGAGAAAACGATTTCTCCTTTTCCAGACATTTAGACAGGAGGCCCCGAGTTAAAGCTTCCTCTTAAAGCCAGCCGCTGTCTAGAAGGACAAGGCATAGGACCTGATGTGCGTCTCAGCATCAGTGGTGCCTGACAAATTTTGCTAAGTTAGAATAAAAAGCGCCGTGGTTACTTATATTTCGTTGGAACTTGAAGACGACGCCACTTAACCGAACGGCGAGGTTGCGAATTCGGGTAGAAGTACTGGCATGGCTATTGAGGAAATATAGGAAGCACGATTTTTGTGTGCTGATCGTTACTTCTTGCACGACGCGCCCAGCCGAAGTTAGTGCTGAGTGCATCGCGCGCCCTTGATCCTATATAAGCGGTGATAATTTTTAAGTTTCCCGGAAATTTTAAAAACTCCCCCGTGGCAGAATGCATAATTCTTGTCTCTGAGCCGGATTATTCGAAGAGGCGGAAATTTGTATCACGAGAAATCAAAACACATATTCAACTAATAAAAAAATTCGCAAATTAACTTCCTAATTAGTTATCTTACGGCACATATTTCAGTCTACGAATTATAGGGGGTGAGTTCCCATGGCGTGTCCACTTCGAACGAACGCTCAGGGTGACACCAGTTTCGAGGTATTAGTTTTCAAAGTGTGGGCCGAAATACATTATCGTTCCAGTTACGTTAGTGCTTCATTGCATAAAACCGTGTTGTTAAAAATTTTCTATGAACAAAAGTGCATTTTTATGGCGAGTTTGATGGCGCATATTTCCAAACTGGTGTCTTTCTGGAAATTCATTCCAAGTTGGTACACCTTGCAAACTCACCGGCTATAATTCTTAAATTGCAATATGTGCCGTAAATAATTAATTAAGAAGATAATTAGCTATATTTTTATTCATTAGCGGTATATGTGTTTCGGTTTCTCGTGCAAGTAACGCCCGCCTCTCTGAATAATTGAGCTCAAGGACTAGAATTGTGTTATGTGCAACAGGCGATTTTTTAAAATTCCGGTACACTCAAAATGACCCCCCCCCCCCCCCCTGTAATATAGTTCCGAGCGGTCGGTCGCGGAAATGTCCCCCACCTGTGCTTACAAGTTGCTCAAGTTGCTCGCAGAGCAGAAGCCGAACGCCCTCCCTCCCGCGCTGCCTTCCCGCTTTTCTCCTTTCGCCTGCGAGATTCCAGTTCCCCTTGCGCCCGGTCGTAAGATAGGCATTTGGTGCCGCAGCTAAACGTCGCCTTCCCTCCCTCCCTTCCTCCCATCCCACCCCGGCATTTCGCGCCACGGAAGACGTCGAGTTTGCTCTCCGCCGTGCGTTCGCTCCCCGTGAAAGCGCGCGTCCCTCGCCTGCTTTCACGAGCACATGCAGCAGATAGTGCGCGGCGACGATTTTATCGCCCTTGGAGTTTATACGGAACCTCACGGCGACGGCGACGGCGACGCCGGCGCAAATCCGCTTGGAGTGTGCATATAATTGCTATCGCAATAAAACTATTCCGCAGTAGGGGCTAAAAGTGGACCATATATTATAGACTCTCTACAACCTAAGCATGGTCGGTGACGTTCGGCACGCTTTGATGCGGCCGCGAGAGAAGTGAACATCTCCAATTTTAAGTCGAAAGTTCTTAGGTGTCTACTTTGGCGGTGACCATTGGCGTGACCTTGGCGACACTGCCTCGTGACAAAAAAAATTGTTGACGCCGCAAAGAATAGTGAACACGTCAAAAGGCTCAGATTCGTCACGTTAACAGGGAGGTTTCCTGTAAATAAAGTAATTAGTGGCTTTGAAGAAAATTTGTAAATTCGGTCTGGGTGAGCGTGCAGGTCTCCGCGGGGCGACACGAGCATGCTTCTTAGAGAAATATAATATCATATCTAGTTCGCAATTTGTATTTCAAAAATACAAGTCAACTGAACAAGCGCTACTTTGTGCAAAGGAGAAAATCATTCAAGGTATTGAAAATAAGGATTATACATTAGGGCTCTTTCTAGATTTGCGAAAAGCGTTTGATTCGGTTAATCATAGTATACTACTTCTTAAACTGCAATGTTATGGAATACGTGCCATGTCATTGAAATTAATAGCTAACTATCTTGAGAAGCGCTTCCAATTTACAGATGTTAATAATTATTCCTCTACATCGTTAAATGTAACAAATGGTGTACCCCAAGGATCAGTATTAGGTCCTACCCTGTTTCTGTTATACATCAATGACATAACTCAGATTGACAACATCCTTGATATAGTAATGTTTGCGGACGATACAAACATATTTTTTACTTCAGGGACAAAACGTGAGCTTCAAGAAAAGACTAATCAATATTTACAAAACATATCCGAGTGGCTAAATGATAATTGTCTACAATTAAATGTCTCTAAAACCAAATTCATCATTTTTTCTCCTCCAAATAAACGCGACCAACATGTCATGCATATTACGTATGGAACCGAGAGTATTCAGCAAACAACTGAGCAAAAATTCCTAGGCGTTTGGTTCCAAGAGTCCTTGTCATGGTCATGTCATGTGGAACATTTGGTAGTCGATATAGCTCGATCAATAGGATGCATTAAAAAGATTTCTACACTAATATCTGTCTTCGGCTGAAAAAAACTCTTTATTACACTTTAGTATATTCTAAGATTGCCTATTGTTCGCTAGTATGAGGTACCACCGCTCAGCGCAACTATAATAGATTAATGGTACTACAAAAGCGAGTGCTACGCATTTTTGAAAATTATGCTGGAGATATCCGTGACTTACGTACCAGCGAGTTATTTGTCAAACACAATCTGCTTATGGCCAATCAAGTTTATCTTTATAAATTAGTGCAGCATATACACGCCACAAACATGTACAAAGACATTGATATGGCAGTTGAACATCAGTACGGGTTTAGGCATAATAGGAGGAGGCTTCCAAAGATTAGGACAAATTACGGGAAACAATCGTTAACATATCAAGCTATATAGATTCTAAATAAACAGAAAGACATAATAAATTGGACAGATAGCCCTGGTAAACTTAAAAGTATCTACAAAACGCTTCTTGTCACAACAGCATGTGTACTGTAAACTGTTTTACATTAGTCTCTACTTTATTCATAGCATTTTCTCATTTTTGTTTTGTTTTGTACGCACAGTGTACTGGTGCATAATCATTCTCTACATATTTGTAACGCGCTAAAAAAGCCTACTAGCTATCTAACACATGAATCCTGTGTGAACATTGTGCATATGTATATATCTATATGCGTGATCTGTGTGCACACGTATGCATCTCATACTTGTTATCTGATGTACTAAAATTCACTTTTTTCTCCTTCTTCGGCTGTACATTGAGTGCAACTGCAATTTTTATACAATGTGCACCTCATTGTTTACGTTATTGTACTAGTAAATGCTGTATGGACTGAACGGGGGCAGGGCCCCTGTCAGGCTGTTTCAGCCTTTTGTCTCTGTCTCCGCAGGAAATGCCCGGAAATAAAGTGATTTTGATTTGATTGCTATCGCAATAAAACTATTCCGCAGTAGGGGCTAAAAGTGGACCATATATTTTAGACTCTCTACAACCTAAGCATGGTCGGTGGCGTTCGGCACGCTTTCATGCGGCCGGCGAGAGAAGTGAACATCTCCAATTTTAAGTCGAAAGTCTTAGGTGTCTACTTTGGCGGTGACCTTGCAGTGACCTTGGCGACACTGCCTCGTGACAAAAACAATGGTTGACGCCGCAAAGAGTGAGAACACGTCTAAAAAGGCTCAGATTAACGTCACGTTTCTCAGGGAGGTTCCTGTAAATAAAGTAAATTAGTGGCTTTGAAAAGAAAATTTGGTAAATTTCGGTCTGGGTGGGAATCGAAGCAGGGCCTCCGCGATGCGACACGAGCACGCTTCCCTGAAGCCACGGCTGCTCCACGGTTCTGGCTTACTAAAGGTGTGCCTAGTTCGTGCCCGATTGCACACGTCACGTGGTCACAGAGACGGGCTCGTGCTACTGCTCGCGCGTTCGTCGTCTTTTAAAGCGAACCTTTCTATGTCTCACTGATTCGGCCGTGAGCGCCGAAAAACGCACTGCAGGAAAGCCAACTTACGCAATGCAATTATCTGCGCATCTGCGCACACAATAGAACAACAGCCGCGCATCTGCGCATACAATAGAACAACGCCACACGGCATATGTATCGTAGAACACTACAGTTTACATTCGCAGATGTACCGATAAAAACAATGGGAACTGCAACGCCACGCTACGCGCGCGGACGAACTGTATATATCTGCATTGCATTACGCGCATTACCCGCGTCACGCAATGCATTCCCGGCCGTCACCACTCGTAGGCCGCGGATGCAGGGCACGGCAGAAGAGGCTGCCGAACGCGAACGTAAGCGCGAGCGCGATCGTGCCCGTAAGGCCGATCCCGTGTATCGGCAACGGCAGAACCTCTGATCGCCTACCACAGCGATCACAAGATCACAAGATAAACCACAGCGATCACAAGATAAACCTGTGCAAGCGTAGAGTCGTCCGTGAAATTGTGAGTGTGTGCGTGTAATCAACGGCCAGGTGATCTAAAACAAAGGCTATGCAACTTAACGAAACGTGCCTTCATTCAACTTCAACGTTCAAAAAATACAATCCTAAACAAGCAATCAAATCGCATAAGCATCTCATCGGGTCGCTATGCATTTCTTGGATTCGTTGTGTGGTCGCTGGCCTTGACTTTGATTCAGTTTCCATGAAAGAAAGCTACGTGTTCAACCATCTTTCTTTAAGATAGGGGCTTTGATTTTTTCCCACAGCTTGCTCCGATGCCGCTGGTCATGCCAGTGTTCCCATACTGCCCCTCGCGCTCGTGCCACTGCTCGCGCATTCGTCGTCGTCTTCTTCCACAGTTGGTAAGCTTTCGCCTTCACGTTTTACAAACGTGTAACACTTGTTTTCTTTTTTCTTTTTTTACTCGATGCATGTCCTATCTCACGACGGAGCCGGAGCCGAAGCCGTTATAGACCAGCATGCATCACGCGCTAGCTTGGATAGCCAGCAACATTCTAGCCTACAGTTCGAATGCACTGGAGAGAGCGTGCTGGACTTACTTCTTCACAAAACGAAAAAGCGCTCGCTCACTGCCTGGCACGCTGCTGGAAACGCCGGACTATGTCCGCGCCTTACTGTGGGGTGCCGAACGCTGTCCGAAGCATCTTTGAAATCAAGACAAAGTAAAGCGCGTCGCATTTTATCTTTAATTTGATCGAGGGTTTTACGGAGAGCGTTCAAGACGAGTGGCTCACTCTTTCCATGTCTAAAGCAAAGTTGTTTAGGAAGAAGTAAGTTATTAGGGTATGAGAAACAATAATCGACGAGAATTGCAAACTCGTTATAAAGTTTGACAGAAATGAAATTCTTTGCAATAGGCCTGGTATGATCACACTGAATAGGGTGTCTGGTCAGGTTTTCCAATGACCATAATGCGATTCTTTTTGCCAATAAACATGGAAGTTCATTAGTTTTAAACAAGAAATAAATATGGAAAACAATATTGACAGGTGCTTTTGAAAAGTAATTTTCAACATGGAAAGAGTGAGTGAGCTAGTCCCGCCCCTGAGCAGAGCGTGTGTTACCTAAGGTGATTGCTTTTTCAATTTCCCCAATGGTGAAAGGGCACGTCCTTAGTCTGATTGTGGTAAGGTGTAGCCATTCTTAACTGGAGACGAGTATGATAATCATCGTCAGTGAATCGATCACCTACAAATTGTGGTTGTCAACAATTTGTAGGAGTGTAAAACTGTTGTTGTTGTAAATAACTTTATTGATCCAAATAACGACTGTAGCTAGGGACCGCGATCATTATGTTTGGCCCTTTCGTGGTGTTGCCGGAGCTAAATTGAATACTGGAGAAGTGCTTCCTGGATGAAGTCCAAGAGGTTGTCCACTATTTTCTATCACTCTTGTTGGCAGTTCCCACGGGTGTAATACGGTAGTTTGGAAACCACCATCGGGAAGCGGAAGCGATGGAAGTTGTAGCGTGCCGTGCTGTTTTCCGAACGACATTTGGAATGTAAGGCCCAATATTTTGTTTAGTTTCCTTAACTGTGAGCAAAGCCGCTTCGAGGGAACTGTTTTACCAAGATCAACGTGTATTTTATATGTACCGAAAGCGTTGTGTACAACAACGCTTTCGGTACATATAAAATACACGTCTTCAAAAAGTCTCCAAGTTAAGGCTCTGTTGCTTTTTTTTTGAGAACGCCTACACATCGTCCTCATGCGCTTACGTTCAATCGTGAAATCTGACGTCTACTAGGAATCACTCCTGCCTGGTAGCGGAACAACTGGTCGTAAATGAGTTTTACCCAAGCGTTGGAATGTAATTCACAAATGGTAAAGGCACATTCCGAGATGGCGGTAAACATATCGGTACGGTTCGACTCCGGTTCGGCTGAAAACGGTTCAGCTCAGTTTTTCTGCTCAGTTCCAGTTCGGTTCGACACCCTGGCAGCCAGCGTGACCGGGGGCGTTCGGTGTGCTTTGACCTCACAGTAAGGAACCTTGACGTCGCTGGCACGATATAGTAGAACATAGCTATATCTCACGACGGAACCACGATACCAGAGTGCATCGAAGTCTATTTTGGCCTTATGCAAATGGTGGCCTACACAGTTCGTGGGCAGTGCAGAGTGTGCGCCGAATTTGCGCTTCGGCTGCTGAGCACGAGGTCGCGGGATCGAATCCTGGCCACGGCGGCGGCGGCCGCACTTCGATGGGGGCGAAATGCGAAAACACCCGTGTACTTAGATTAGGTGCACGTTAAAGAAACCCAGGTGGTCAAAATTTCCGGAGTCCCCCACTACGGCGTGCCTCATAATCAGATCGTGGTTTTGGTACGTAAAACCCCATAATTTCATTTTTAATTCGCCGAGCGAAAAAATCACTCGCTCGTCGGGCACGTGCGCGCATTCTTTGCAGCATAGCTCATCACCCCGCTGCTGTAGGCTTGGTGCGCTGAACCGTACAGGGGTCATTTTAACTTGCTGGAGCGCTTTACTGACGGGACTTGGACGATGAAACATGTTAGACAAGCACGGTGTTTTTTCTTCACGTTTGTTCATCCAAGTCCCCTCAGTAACGCGATGATTTAGCCAGTCAAAATGGATTACTAACTCGCCCAAGTTCACACCCTGTTACATAGGGGCCAAATTTTCGGCGCTCCGGGCATCGTGATGTACTCCGACTTGGCCGGCGGCTGCCTGGCACGCCAGCACCCCCGGACTACATATCCGCGCGCCTTAAAGCACGCGACAACAAGCGCGTAACAACCATGCGGCAATCGCGCGCCGCACAGTCTCGCACGCACACACAAACACCGCCGTCGCTAAACTGCCGGATCCGCCTCGCGCGCGACGAGATTTGGAGAGGGAGGGAGAGAGAGAGAACGGGATAGATTGAGCAGGCGGTCGCCGATCGCCGCGCTAGATAAGATCCGCCAGCACCAGGATCAGTCGCAGAGACGCGCTTCCTTGTAGCAGAGTCCGCGTACCACCACCACCACCATGCACAGGGCACGAGGTGTGCTTACGCAACGCAAATGTAAATTAAGGAAGGGGGCCTAAGAGGGTATTCTGAGCGGGAGTATCAAGGAGCAGCAGCTGCCCATGCCACCGCGCGCGGCTCGCTCTCCGATTCGAGCATGCCCAGCTTGCACAGCAGCCTACAGCTCGGCTCAGAGTCTCTCGCCACTTACATCGCGAGGAGGCGGACGACCGCACTCGTTTGTTCGGCGGGGACGCGCGGCGATATTGGGGTGCCGGAGAGTGCATCCCGTTATTGTAAAAAAACGAGTGGCGTGGCAAGGCGGTGCCGTTGACGACGACGCCGCGCTGCGGTTTAGCAGCGGCGCGACTTGCAGCACTTTTGCAGTGCGTGCGGCGTGCTGGCTCCTTCCTGATTCAAGGCCGCGCGTGCCGGCCGGGCGCTCGCCTTGGACGGTCGCCACCGCTGGCGATCGCCTCGGGGTGGCCACTGGGAACGCCAAGGCCGAGCACTGTGCGGTTCAGTGACCGACCGCGACGCCGAGAAGCCGCACGCTACGGCCGTTGCGCGTGTTCCGACGCAGCCCACTCGAACGTTATGAAACGGAAAGGTGCCGCACACTTGACAAGACAAGAGTCGAGGTAAAAACAACGGTCGTAGAAGGAGTAAGCAAGAAATGTTGCGGCTCGCGGAGTTGGCGTGCGGGTGTGTCCCGCCCCTGTTATCTTTTCCAGTCGTTGCACTGTAGTACGCTTCCATTACGTCACGCGAGTTCTTGTTAGCCCACCAATGCGCACCCTGGCGGCCCACTGCCTTGTCTTGTCGAGGTAATGTGGTTACGACCCTGAGATGTTTACATTCGAGAAGACTCTTCGGTGGGGTCGGGCATCCGGTTCGGTGACTGCGCATGCTTACACCTCGCCTAACAATGATGTTACGGGCATTAGAAATCGCTCAGAAGAAGAAGAAAGAAAGAAGGGGGGGGGGGGGGGGGGGGGGGACGTATGGGGGCGTGGTGGCCTACGATGCACACTCCACGAAGCTATATGCATCTTTGACCGGCCGATTCTCGTAGTACATTGGTAGTGTAGCTCAGAAAGGCTAAATGATTGTTTCGGAATCCGCACATTTACCGCGCGCTTCCAAGACTTTCTTTCTCTGTCTTCTTATAGCCACCGGAACTCATTACACGAGCGGTATTGGCTGAAAAACGTGCAAGCGCGAATACATGAAACCTCTGAAACAGTGAAACTGGTGAGAGGATTCGTCGAAAACAACGTGCGAGTTATGAGTGGATGCACACGGCGATTTAGCCGGAAACGGCACAGCAGCGGCAGAGCGAGTACCTGAAGTATTCACGACCCGCGAGCAATATGAACGCGTGCCTATAGGCTCGGTCCATCTTCGCATATGAAAATCGAGTGTTTCGAGCCGGGCGATTATAGGCTGTTTTACCTCCGAATCGGTTCACGCGTGTAGAAGCACTTCTAAAAAGGTCTCGGAGCGCTTCTATAAAAGTCTCACAGATTACTACTGAGTCGCGGCTCCGGGGTTTTACACCGCGGAGGAGTAACCGCGAAAATTACCACGCCCTGATCATACGGCCAGAGAAAACTAACGTGTAGTGTCAGTGCACCGGCTAGTTTTTTTTTCTTTTTTTTGCGTTGATCTTTGGCTAAAAACCTTGTTACGGCTCTTGGTTTTCTACACATGAGCGGCGGAGTATTATGGAATGTATTCGTAATAAGCTTCAGTTGGAAGTCCAGCGTTGTACTGTGCGTTTCTTTTTCTTGTGCTCGCGACTGTAATTGCTGGAACCCCCTATACTCTCATCATGCACCAACTGGCCTAGCAAGCCACACTTCTTAACAAAACAACGTGTACGCCGGGAACACGTGACGCCTGTAAAATACGGTGTACAGACCTTGTAAGTCTCCAAGGTTAACGGCACAAATGTGTCGCCAGTTGCTCGCCGATCGTTCTCCGCCCGCGTATATTGGCGTGATCGTGCAGAAAACAAGATGCAATACTTTATGGTAGAGAGTCACGTGGAACGTCTGAAAGCCGGCTGAGGATCGGTGAGACTGACCGCAGGACGACAGTCACTCTCCTCACGATGCTAGTTGCGTACAAGCAATGCCAGCAATCTCGAAATAGCAGTGGTGTTTACGAAGGGTCCCTCTAATTACTGACACGCTCCTTGATGAATGGATGCACGGACGGGTAATGCAAAGACTGCTGTAGTACTTGCGTTGTCGGTTTGCGTATGCTTTGACGGGAACGCGCGTGTTTTGCTCTTCACCGCCTTTCTGTGGACTTCTTTCTCGGCCAGTTTTGGGGAGGGGGAGGGGGGGGGGGGGGGTATGTCTTCGTGTGTCTTCTGACCTTGAAGCGAGCTGCAGCCTCCAACTCATACACACGTACACCACGGTAAAGAGAAATCCCTACGTTGAGATTGTCTGGCAAGCAGCTAGGGCGTCGCGAGCGTCCTCTGTTATCTACCGTTGCAAAATTGCGCAGGTAAGCAGTGTTCGCTGCCGTCGGGGACGTGAAACTGGCATGAGATAGGCAAATGGCTGGGTACTGTGACATGCGTCTAAAGAAATTTCAACATGTCACCACTGCGCGCGCACACTTGTTTTGCTGGCGCACGTACAGAGAGAGAGAGAGAGAGAAAGTCATACGGGAAAGGCAGGGAGGTTAACAACCGCAGGCTGAGCCCGGTAGGCGACCCTGCACTGGGGAAGGGGGAAAGAGGATTGAAAGAGGAGAAGGTAGAGAGAAGTTCACGCTTTGCACTGTTACACACACAAGCGTTCATCGCTGAGTTGAAGTTGCAGTTGAAGTTGATTTATTTACCACACAAAGTACAAAAGAAAATTGCACATGACATGTGGTTGGGAAAGCGGGAAAAAAGCTACAACATGTAGATTGACAGGCCCCACCTCCCTGTACCGGCAGCGGGCACTTTGGCAGAATTAAGTAATACATGTGCACAAAGACTGTTTCAGTTGCGGTACTAGTTTGTTAAACAATAGCGGACACTTTCGCAGAAGTAAATAATACATGAACAACAATACTGTTTAAGCTGCAACATTAGGTAAACAATAGATACAAGATGAAAACTATACTGCATTATGTCTGTGACCGCCTGTGACTGCATTAGTCAGTCACAGGCGGTCATACAGGCTGGTGCGTATCAAGAAATGCAGCAGCGCCTTTGTGGCCTTTCACATACCAGATGCACGAGGCCACGGGCCCAATATGTCCCCTGTGAAAGGCCTGTCATCTATGTGCCCCAAGGATGTCTGAAGGGCGCACGTAGAACACACTGTAACACGGCTGACCAAACGCGCAGCCCTCTGAGCGAGACATCGGCATAATGCAGTTCTTGGACAATGTTTTCCTGCTAATCTATATATAGGGTGTTTTTTTCTTTTTCTTTAGCTGCACCAAATTTTAAAACATTGCCCGTGGCAGATAGCGCAGGTCTTACCCTTATTGAGCTAAATTACCCGATGAGGTGGCCATTACTTCTACAATAAATCAAAATACCTAATTGAATCATTAACGTAAATATACTAATTACAGTATTAATTAATTACTTTGCGGCGCAAATTTCAATCTACGAATTGTAGCTAGTGAGTCTGCAGAGCATATCGAACTTCAACAAATTCTGACGATGGCACTGGTTTCGAGATATGCGCCGCCGAACTTGCGACAAAATGCCACTGTTGTTTCACTTACTTTTTTTATGAAAATGCTGTTGCCTGCATTGAAGCACAAAAGGAACTGGAACGCCAATGCAGTTCGTCGGACACACTCAAAATTAATATCTCGAAACTGGTTTAGTCCTGAGAATTTGTTACAAGTGAATACGCCTTGCGAGCTCACCGGCTGAGCCGGTGAGCTCGCAAGGCGTATTCACTTGTAATTGTGCCGTAAATTGTGCCGTAAATTAATTAATCAATAAGTTAATTACTGTATATACATATATTAATTATTCAATAGGCATGTTGACTTCTCATAGAAGCAATGGCCGCCTCATGATGAAATTGAGCTCAAGGGTTAGAATTGTGCTAACTGCCTCAGGCAATCTTTAAAAGTTCGGTGCAGCTAGGAAAAAAAGGAACACCTGGCATAAGGATCGCCAAGCGATCGATAGAACCCGAAATGAAACGCGCAACGATAAGAGACAGGAAGATTGCAGCATTTATGACAGAGCAAAAGCGGGTAGAAATTATTCCAGTTTCAGGCTGAGAGGAAGTGTGCTTGGGCAGGTCAAGTAAAACGTAGAGCGGATATCATCATCATCATCAGCCTATTTTATGTCCACTGCAGAACGACGGCCTCTCCCTGCGATCTCCAATTACCCCTGTCTTGCGCTAGCGTATTCCAACTTGCGCCTGCAAATTTCCTAACTTCATCATCCCATCTGGTTTTCTGCCGACCTCGACTGCGCTTTCCTTCTCTTGGTATCTATTCTGTAACTCTAATGGTCCACCGGTTATCCATCCTACGCATTACATGGCCTGCCCAGCTCCATTTTTCCCTCTTAATTTCAACTAGAATATCGGCTATCGACGTTTGCTCTGTGATCCACACCACTCTCTTCCTGTCTCTTAAGGTTACCCCTAACATTTCCATGTCATCATAACCATCATATCCAAGTCATCATATCCATGTCATCAATCAGGTTATCGAGAAATCTGCGGAGCACAATCAACCTCTCTATATGGCTTTCATAGATTATGAAAAGGCATTTGATTCAGTAGAGATACCAGTAGTCATAGAGGCGTTGCGTGATCAAGGAGTACAGGATGCATACGTGAATGTATTGGCAAATATCTGCAAGGATTCCACAGCTACCTTGGTTCTCCACAAGAAAAGTAGAAAGTTACCTATCAAGAAAGGGGTCAGGCAAGGAGACACAATCTCTCCAATGCTATTTACTGCATGCTTAGAAGGAGTATTCAAGCTCTTAGACAGGAAGGCTTAGGAGTGAGGATCAACGGCGAATATCTCAGCAACCTTCGGTTTGCAGATGACATTGTCCTATTCAGCAACAATGGGGACAAATTACAACGAATGACTGAGGACTTTAACCCAGAAAGTGTAAAGTGGGGTTGAAGATTAATATGCCGAAGACAAAGATAATGTTCAATAGCTGGGCAAGGGAACAAGAATTCAGGATCACCAGTCAGACTATAGAGTCTGTAAAGAAGTACGTTTATCTAGGTCAATTACTCACAGGGGACCCTGATTATGAGAAAAAAATTTATAGAAGAATAAAATTGGCTTGAAGTGCATACGGCAGGCATTGCCAAATACTGACTGGGAGTTTACCACTGTCGTTGAAAAGAAAAGTGTACAATCATTGCATTCTACCGGTGCTAACATATGGGGCAGAAACTTGGAGGTTAACAGAGAAGCTCGAGAACAAGTTAAGGACTGCACAAAGAGCGACGGAGAGCGGATATATCCATGGGCAAAAATGAAATAAATTCTGAGGCGTTACGTGCCGAAAGCACGATACGATTATGAGTCACGCCGCAGTAGGAGACACGGCAATAATTGTACCCACCCGAAATTATTTACCGTGCACTAAGTACACGACCGTTCTGACTTTTTTATATCTCCGCTATCGAAATGCAGCCGCCGTGGTCGCCATGGCTGGGATCTAGCACGTGACCTCAAGCTCAGCAGCGCAAAGCCGTAGCCAATGAGCAACCATGGCGTATTGAATGTTTTCACAGCGTGCGTATACTTAGGAAGAGGGACAGGTAGGGAGTAAAATAGCGGCTGACTTTCTACTAGTGTTATTTTCATGAGAAAAAAATGAATATATACACTCTTGTCCGCAGGTTCCCGTACCGTATTGTTGTCACCTCGCCGAGACAGCTTCAGCAGTCTGTCGGCCACATCGGAAAGCAGCGTTTCCGAGCTATCCGCGTTCACCAACCGGCCTACCTGTGTGTCAAAACTGTGTTGCAGGGCGTCAGGGCAGCATTTCTTCAAGGCACTGACAAAGCATAGGTTGCTCCACTTAACTAGCTTCGAATGCGCCGAACGTTACATCAAAATTGATTTTTCCACTTCTTGGCTCATGCGTTCATCATAAATGAGTAGATTGACATAAACGTTTTAGATAAAGAAACCTCGGGTTGTCACAATAACAGCTAACTCATGTATCAACTGCAGCTGCCACCAACAATTGTCGAAAATGGCAATATCTGATGCTACATTGCGAAGGTGGCCCTATTAACAGTCAACTAGTATTAAAAGGTCATCCCGAAATCGGCAGACTCGATCAATTACGGATTCACTTAACCTAGCTGCCAGAACATGGTCACGATGAGCAAGATAAATATTGCTGATGGTGAGCGTAAACCGGGATCCAGTGCCAATTCCACGTTTTCGGATATAATTGCGGTCGTTCAAAAGACAAAGGTCAATTATACTAAAAGCTCGGCAGTTCTAAGTCTCTGCTATTGTTGACACCAGAGCGAATCTGAAAAGCAAATGAACCAACCATGTCAGTGCGTTCTTCAACATACATATTCAGCTTGTCGTAGCGTAGGGAGTAATGCAGGTCTTTAATGCCGATAGATAAGGCCTGAAGCCCTTAGTTATTTCCTTGTAAAAAGCCACTGACTTGCTAGGCATTGTTCACCAAGAAATGGTCATCAATAATTAGTAGATTAAGTTTCTCTTGTAGGAACACAGCTACCGACTTTTGCAAGATTCCACTTCCTTTTACAATGACCCGGAGGGGGCAATCAGTTTTGTGAGAGTATTAGCTCTAAAAAACATCTGGAGGCTTAGCTTCTTGCTTTTGTCAATGACTTTAGAAAGTATCTGAAACCCTAAAGCACTGCACAGTTTTTTTTTTTTTTTTGGCTTGGAATCTTATATTAGAATCACACGTGGTGTAATCAAGTTTCAGAATAGACTGCACCGCCTATATGGATTTGGCGTTGAAGTGTAACATGGTGTAGATGGTATAGAAGTACGTGTAGTCGCAATGTCAGCCATCCAACAGAACAGCGCCAACAAATAATGCTGTGGTCTATTTGAAGGAACGTTCTTTTCCTGTTGACAAAGAGGGGGGTGGCTTCGCCGTTTTACCTAACTCCTCGTTCAAAGCCACGCCCATGCAGTCAGTTCAGTTTGTTGTTGATGATGATTTATTGTCATCCCCTTTGAAACGGGGCGGTGACAAATAGTTACCCCTAGCCCGCTTGAGTTGCTCAGGTATGCTATGCATGCTTTTGATTCTAGCATCTTTGTATACATCTCTTTTATCCTTTTTCTCTTCCTCAATACTTCTCTATCTACATTGTGCCACTACCTATGCCTGTAACGGATTTGTGTATCGATCTCTTCCCTACATTTCTTCCAACAATACTCTAAGCGTCTCTTGTTTATCTCGACTGCTCACCGGCTGATGCTTCCGTCCGCTTTAAGTCCAAGCGCTTCTGGAGGGGGGAGCGCTGCCTGTGTCAGCTGTTTTAAAACTTGATGACACCACATGCATTATTAAAGTAATATATCTGCCTAAAAAGCTACGCAGTACCTTAGGGTTTCAGAGTTTTTCAAAGTAATTGACAAAAGCAATAACTAAGCCTCGAGAGGTTTTTCACCGATAATACTCTCACAAAACTGACTGCTCCCTCCGGGTCATTGTAACAGAAAGTGGGACCTTGCACAAGTCGGTAGCTGTATGCCTGCAAGAGAAAATTAATTGCTAATAATTGATGACCCTTTCGTGTTCAACAATTCTGAGTCAGTCATCGATTCCTTAAAAGGAAATACCAAAAGGCTTCAGGCCGTATCTATCGTCTAGAAGACCTCTATTACTTCCTACCTCACGACAAGCTGATTTTGTATGTAGAAGAATGCATTGACACGTTTGGTTCATCTGCTTTCGAGACTGCCTCTGGTATCGACAATAGTAGCCTCTTAGAACTGCTGAACTTTTACTTAACCTCGACCATTGTTTCCTGCAACGACCGCAATTATATCCAAAAAAAGTGGTCTTTCTCATCATGACCATGGTCTTGCTCATCATGACCATTTTGCTCATCATAACCATTTCCTTTCAGCTAACCTAATTGAATAAGTATTTGTTCGAGTACGCCGATTTGCGTATGACGTTTTAATACTAGTTAAACGTGAAGATTACCACTTTCGAAATATAGCATCCGATAATGTAGCCAAATAATTGTTCGCAGCCACTGCGATTGACAAACGAGTTGCCTGTAAATAACAACCTGAAATTTCTTGACATAAAACTGTTATGTTCATCTACTTATTTGTACTGGATGTATAAACCAAGGAGCGGAAAGCCACTTTTGCCTTACATCTCGTCGCATTCGTACCTAGTCATGCCGAGCATCAAACATCTATGATTTGTCAACGCCTTGAAGAAATCCTGCCCTCCTGCCCTGCAGAGCAGATTTGACACACAGGTGTAGGCCGGTTGGTGAACGCCGGTTAGTCTGAAGCACTGCCTTCCGATGTGGACAAATGGCAGCTGAAGCTGAGCCGATGCGGAGGTGACCATGCGGTACATGAACCCACTGACAAGAAGCGGCTGGTTGTGCTGCCCTTTGTGCACAAAGTCTCGCATAGGCATAAAAATATTGGGAAGGGTGCCAACTTGCAGATGGACTTTCAGCTCCTGAGAAACTTTAGAAGTTGCCCAAGCTGGTTAATGAACCTCTCACTAGCGCCTCATCTTGTTCTGTCAAGCACAGGTCACGTTTTGTCCCCTGCGTAGTGGGCGACATACTATATTCAATGTCATAGACATGCAGAAAAATATACGTCACACAAATTGGCAGATGCTTGAACAACCGGTTGCCTGAGCATCACAAAAACGTTTACAATGCTGTGCAGGGTTACCTCTGCATTCACTGCCGCAAATGCGGTTGCGCACCTCTTTTTTAATGAATGCAAATTGATGGCAAACCATAGACCCAGCTAACTCGCGAAATTATCGAAGCTGAAATGATGACTTAGCTAGATTATATGTGTTCTAGTGCATCTTCCGTTGCGCTGTCAAATCATGAATTTGAATTTCTTGCCCCCTTTTAAGGCAAATGTGGGCGCGTCGCTGAATCATGACATTTCGTATATGGGGTGTCCCAGATAACGTTAGCCAAGATGTCCGACGAAAAACATTATTAAAGAAACACTGCGCAGGGTACGATCTTAAGACCTTAGGTGTTTGGTTGTCAGAACGCTGACAACCGAGCACCGTAGGTCTTATAATCGTATCTTGCACCGTGTTCTCCTCTCTTTCTTTTTCTTTGAACAGCTTGGCTAAACATTAGCTGGGACACACAGCATATCAGTCGCTCTGGTTGTATATCAGTCCCTTGCTTTGTTTCCTTCTTTTTTACCAGTGTATATATAAACTTTTTCACGGAAATTAATTGGCAATCTGTGCTCTTTCACTCTGGCTCTTCCTAAGTATGTGTTCGATGTGAACATAATCAAGACACAACGCTACCGACTCGCCCGAGCTTCCACCCTTGCACGTTAACGTGGCGGACGCGAAAAGCAGTCGCCAAGACAGAGGACAGAGTGGTGTGTTGAAATGAGAAAATATTATAAGCATTTTGCCGATTAGCTGCCTATCCCGTAACATTTGGGGTTCTGCGAAGCGTTAACAGGTGTACCAACGTGTTTGTGTGAGATGAGCAATTGTGTTTGACGCGGGCTTATGTGTGACGACAGAAGCAAGATGACGATGACAGCTCGACGGAGACGGTTAAGCACCCCGACGAATAAACGTTACAACCTGGGCTCATTCCGAACATCATGTACAAAGTTGCACAGCTTCTACGTGGCGTTATCTGCTACGAGGAAAGTACTGTGAAATGGGGGCCGATCCCGAAGGGGGTGCAGTCGAACTAGGTAAGGTAAGGTAAGAACGAGAGCAACTGGCAGGTTCCAGCTTTTTCTCTTTTTTTTCTTTTCTTCAACTTCTTGATATGCGATGTAACAAACGCAAGAAACAGTGTTAAGAGGAAGCTTTAGCTCGGGGCATCCTATGTAACCACATGGGAAAACAGAAATCGCTTTTCTCGGCAACCACTGCACCATACTTGATGAGGTTTGTCGCATTTAAAATAAAAGGCTGTTGGTAGCGAATTTTTTTATTTATGTCGTCAACATTTAAATAAATATTGGTAAAAATCACAATCTCTCAGAAAACGAAACTATCGTGTTTACAACTATGTAACTCACTAATGATAAGCGCTATCACAGTTCCGCAAATTGCACCTAATAGTACGTATAAGGCGGACAAAATTCGTATATTACACATGGCTCCGAAATTGAGCACTAGTTTGTTAGTGGAACTTTTCAAAATCTCTTGCAAACAATGTAACAAATTCACTTCATATATGAATTGACACATCAAAGTTGTCCGCTTCGGATGCTCTAATGGATGCAGGTTACAGTACTGCGACATCTGTTCTAGGGGCATAGCTACGAATTTGTAAACTTCGTGCCTCTCTTTTATTTTTACATTTTGAAACTCACCAATTTTTGAAAATTCTATCAACATATTTCAGGCCCCAAATCGAAACTCCGCTTGCAATAGTCACTAGAATTTAACTCTTTCTCTCAAGTGCAAAAAAAATTCATTAAAATCGGCCCAGTGGTTATCTCATAAAAGCGTTTCTGCGTGTTTGCATGTATTTGAACATGTGGCATCGGAGTCGGGCCCGAGCTGATAAGCTTCCTTTTAAGTCTTTGGCCGAGTGGAAACTGACGCGAACTCGGGTGCCTTTGCTCCTGCTGTACGACGTGACGCACGACGCGTCAGTCGTCTCAAAGGGTTATAAAGAAATTGCCGTCGGTTCGAGAAAACTGTACGTGCAGTGCAACCGAGCTGAGGTGCGCGCGCGTCCATCGCCGAAGGGCAAGCATGTGTCATAGGTATTCGAGGACGCACGTTCTGTAGCGCGTGATCTTGTGACATCCGGATGCTTAGACGCTATGGCCGGAGGTAGCGCATGTGTCGTGTCACTCCGCCGCCTGTGTTGATAATTGCGGGATGCACTCGTCACCTAAAGGTATGTTCAGGCTGCGGTCGTAACGTTAGCAAAGCGCCCAGCTGTCGTAAAGCCCGTATTACTATAGCGTTAAGATCGTTACGAATGCTGGCCGTTCACATTATCAGTTGCGTACGTTACGCTTCTTAAAACCGGCCAATCAAAACGTGAGCTGGCCAGCTGCGTATCAGTGGAACACAACCGCACGTGCACACCACCGCTAGTATACCAGTGCCTCCTACTACGCACACACGCATACGCAGCCATGACCGTTGCTCTAACTGGGGATGCCGGAAGTCGCGTCACCGTAAGTTAAAACCGAAACTGCGGCCCTGGTTGGCCACATCGTAAATGCCGCATCTGTATGAAACGTAAATGTAGCGGGCCTTCCAACAAATACGCTCGCGTGTGTGACGAATGTTGCGCTCTTAACGCTTCGTACGATTGTAGTGTGAACAATTTAGTTGCGCTTTTTGCGTTTGCGCTTGCATTTCTCGCGAAATATCTGCACATTACGTACGCAGTCTGAACGTACCTTTGGCTGCTGAACTCTCGTCAACATGCGCCGTTTCGTCTTGCCTGCTAACCACAGCTTCGCTCAGGCCGACTTCCACAGTGCGTAGTAGTTAGTTGCCCAATAAGGAAGCGAATGGTCGAAAGAGTATAAGGCTTCCGTGGAAGAAACGAGCGGACAAGAAAGCACAGGTGCGCAGCCGTTATCGTGTCATGTCACGCTGTCGTCATGCCGCCGTCCTAGTTAGGTTATCGTTCCGTCTGCCAAAACATGTCGACAATGATCTGTGTCGTCATCATCAAACCATGCTATCGACGTCAGCATAGTATACTTCAGGGGCCTGAACTAACAAAGCTTTTAGTTTGTAAGCGCTGTTTGCTATGGGCTAGACGCCTTCGCGAATATGTACAGCATCACTATTGGCTGGAATTCGCTCTTGCCAACAGTGCCTACGTAAGATATTTTTGTGAATACAGGCCCTGAACGTGCCCTAGCTATAGCTAGCGTGTCCAATTGATTACTCTGGTCCGCGTAAGTTATTCGCTTACTTTCGAATAATTATGCGCAACCTTCGATGGTTGGGCCACATTTTTTTAAGAGACCCGAAATGATGCGAGACAGGAATCTACGTACCGCAGAAAGCTTGGAATGAGCACAACAATGCTTCTCATTTTTTAAAAATTGCCACAATGTGTATACGCACGTGGTATTCTGAACAAACTCAACAACGCAGGCACTTCCAAATTTGCTGTTCTGGAAATTCTCAAGTTCAGTCATATCGTATAGAATTATCCATCTTGTCAGCCCTCATTTGCCCAAAGGACTGCTACAGCCCCCCCCCCCCCCCCCCCCCCATCTCCCCCGTCGGAGCCCCACTGCCGTCTTAACTTCCTCTTCTCTCCCCCAAGTGCAGAGTAGCAGCCTAGAGCACAATAGCTGAGGCCAACCTCTCGGGCCTTTCCTTGAATAAAATATGTTTGTAGCAATAAGTATGGCAGGGGACGATGCCGTGTGCTCCGCGGTACAAGTCTGAAGCCAATGCTTGCAAATATGGGTTAAAACATCCTCTATCACGAAATGTTCCGACCGTTCGCCACTGCCGTTAACTCCCACGTAACATAACCACTCGGGATAATTAAAAGCTCTGGTCAGGTGTTCTCCGTTGTAAGTACATAATTAGGGGAGTCCCACAGCCTTGAACGGTGTTCTTATTCCTATTCCGCATGGGTTGCCAGGAGGCATAAAGAGAGAATTGAAAGTACATAGCCCTGTTCGAAACAGCTGCTGCAGGTGTTACTTAGGAAATGCGCTGTGATCACTATCAGACGCCGTTTTTGTCAGTCCATAACGCAAAGGAGTAGTGACACATGTATTCGAAGTCGTAGAAACTCTACATGCTTCTAACGCGTAAAATGATGGCACTTTGTAAGAATGAAGGTTGAAAAACAGATATTTTAGCGCGATACTGAAGCCGTCTCGCAATTCTGGACGGGGCGTCATCGAAGTAATTGCGACATCATACCACGGAGCCGTATTTGCTCACGTCGACTGGCGTTAATCAAGACTGATAGATGGACTAAATGACGTGTATTTGTAACTTTAAAAAAAGAAAACGCCCATACGACTCGCACATTTAAACTATTCTTTGTCGGTCGTCTTCTAGTTCATTGCACGAGTCTTTTGCGCTGTTTTTATTTTCCTTTCAATTCATGGTGTAGCAATAACGCTATGTATGATGGCGTTGCTGGAAAAAAAGAAAAACAGAAGGTGTTTCGCGCCTTTCTTCAGACTGCTCGCGTGTATAGTGACGTCATAACGGATCCACATCCTGTGTGCCGAAACCGGAACTGGGCCCGTATTCACAAAACCGTTCTTACGCTAACAGCGTTCGTGCCAGCCAATAGCGATGTGGGGCATATGATTAGTGAAGGCGATCAGCCTAATGAAAAACAGCACCTACGCCCGAGAAGCTGTGTGAATTCGGCCCCTGGTTCGTAGAAACCTCGTGTCATAGTAAATTATTTAGCGTACTCTGACGCTTGACAGTATTTTGTCTAGGGCTATCGCGAAAGAAAATGACAAATCGGAACTTTCCCGTCTGTACTCCTGTAAGTCACGAATGCCTTTTCACGGGCAGTGTTTGCTCCATGTCATATCCAACGTAGACACATCGCGAGAACATGCTTTTCTCTTTCTTTCTTTTTTTTTTTTTTTTTTTTGCTCCAGAGGAGGAATTCGTTTATCACGGTGGACCATCGCGTCCTTCAAGCGTCGTGTGTGCACGGTGACGGCAACGGACGTCATCAATTAAAACATGATCGATGTCTTCATCTCTCAACCATAACGATGGCACGCGAGGCGGACGACGAGATGCGGCTTGACTCTACATAGTGAGACCCTGTTTTATGGTCCCAGTCGCTTAACCTAAAAAAACACATAATAAAAAAGGAAAGAAAACGTACCACCCGTTTGGATGGAAGCGATGAGATTTATTTCTTTCCCCCGAAACGCCCGTCAACAACATGTTGTGGCGTAACAAATTCCTCCGGTGCAGCCATTAAGATAGCGCGAAAAACAACTCGTAACATTCGTTCTTTCTACGCAGCTTCGTTGAAATCTGAGGCGTCCGGTTTTAGAGAGTTCAGCATTGAAGATCGTCACCATTGCGTGCTGATAATTAATTTCTTCGGCGCCCCGCTATAGATTGTTTTCGCACCTCCGACACTCCGGCTTTGACTGTATTCATTTCATCTAATTAGAATGTCTCAATTAAAATTAGTTTATTTGATGTGATATTTCATGCAGACGCCATCACGGTGGATTTTGTTGTTCCTGGTACCATATAGTGTGCTTTTCATTTCTTTCTTTTCTTTTTTTTATTTCTTTCTTCTGACCTCCTGTAGTCATTCACGGGTCCTTCCAGTGCACAGTTTCAAACACGCAGTCATTATGAGACGTAATCTGGCCTAGAATAGTAATTGCAACACGGGAGTCGTGGCCGAACTGCGTCTCGATGCTCTCTAGCATGCTAGCAGCCTCAGGGCTTCTAGAAGACATTGGGGTGGAACTTCTACACTCTCCGGCCTGCGCGCATGCGTACTCCAATATCTTGCTTCCCCTTGAGTCTGCTGGACGCAGTGGCTGGATGCAGTTCAGCAACAGTTCCTGCGTTCCAACTACTTGTGTCCGCACCTGTAATAAGGGCTCCGGAAATGAGACGCGAAGCATGGAACTAATATATTTTGTTCTCCAAGTTGATTTATTCTTTTGACAGTGATAAAGGAAGCGCACGTAGGACCTGTCAGAGTGTGCTGCAATTGTTCTTTTTCACCTGTCTTTGAGTGAGAGCGCGCTTCTCACATTGCCTCTAATTGGAGCATGAACCAAACTGGACGAAAACTAGACATTAGCTAAGTCTGTTGACGTCCAACGCTCGTCTTGTGTACTTTGCTCTGACCCTGTGCGATTTATTTATTTATTTATTTATTTATTTATTTATTTATTTATTTATTTATTTATTTATTTATTTATTTATTTATTTATTTATTTATTTATTTATTTATTTATTTATTTATTTATTGAAGAACACATTATTTATTTATTATCGGTCGATTGATCAACCGAGCCGACTCGGCAAGCAAGATAAGTAAACCGACTCGACAAGAACTGAACCAAACCGACCAACCCACTGGCTGGGCTTAACGTTTGAAAGCAACATAAGGGCTCTCCGTAGTGCCGCGGCAAGTGAACGTTTGCCCTCCGGCGCCCTCTATGTTACGCTGCTCGTGGCGGTAAATCAAGCGGTAAACGGTACGGCCCAATGGCAACTCACTTAAACGCCAGAAGGCACGGCACTAGGTATACTTAGCTATGCTCGGCAAGCCGCCAACCGGTTCAGCGACTATAAGTGACTCTTTTATTTATTTATTTTTTCTTCAAAAATACAGGGTATCTAGCATTAACGTCTATTCTGTCAGGCTTACGTATTTAAGGAAGGGACGCCGAATTGTTTTTAAAGCGAAGTTTTTCTTTCGTCCCTTCCTCTCATTTTACCGGTGCTGCTACTGTCTTGTACAATGGACTGGTCACGGACATACTGCGAACACCGGCACCGGGCACCGGGCTAACTGAGACGGCCCGAGCCGGCATTTGACGCGCTGTAAGCGGATACGTGAGCTCCAATAGAGACACCACGCTGTCGCCGCCATTCTGTCGTTGTCACTTAGCAACCTTCGTTCAGTGACCGTCATTCCTTCGTCGGCATGCCTTCTTCATTGTTTCGTCTTCGCGGTTGCGTCGGCACGCAGTCGTCTTAAAACCAATGTCGTCACTACACCGTCGTCATTAGGCCGTTATCTTCAAGCCGTCGTTATCACGCATTGGTCATTCCATGGTCGTCATTCGGTCGACGTCACGCCATCGTCTTCATTATGTCGTTGTCATAGTGTCGTCACAATGCAGTCGTCATCATAACGTCACCGCAATTCTGTCGTCGTCGTCGTTACTGAGTCGTCAAATTTCGTCGTCATGCGTGGCATCAACTTGTTCGAGTGCCACAGATTTATGCTGAGCCAGGCGTTTCCCGTGAAGATGTGTCCTAATTGGTCACGTGGTCTCTACTTGCAAGTGGTCGCTAAGCAGGAACATGGTTCTTCAGCAACACTAATGAAAGGTTCGGTTAAACTGATTCCCACAGCACGTGCGACCCACCTTTTTTTTTTTTTTTTTTCATAGTGAGAAAACGGCGTTTCGCAGCAATAGGTCGACTAAGGCTTCTTATGTGTCAGTCAGTGCAACTTCCGAAAGGAATTATCATCGCTGTGGAAAGAAAAGAATATGGTCTGCAAATTGAGCCTTCATTCGTTCTGAAAAAGAAATCGCGAAGGCGTCCAACTGTTGTCTTCCTGATTCTAGCACTAATTATGCAAATGCGCTAATATATTATATGCTTCTTTAATATTGTTGCGCATATGCAGCATTGCGTGTTCGCTTAAATCTTATTTTGCTAATATGACGCTGTGTTTTACATTTACTTGTTGAATTGTAATATTTGTTCAGTCTTATTGTACATTTGCTCTAGTATTTATGGTGTTTTTGTATCTATCATTTTGTATGCTATCTACGCCCCTCCTGCTTGGGCCATTACTGGGGCCTGCAGTATGTCATAAATAAATAAATAAAATAAATAAATTGTCGGGCGAACAATGGAAGTGTCGACCTCAAGCTAACTTAAAAGGGTTTGAACGCGAGCTCGTTGGTATGAATCCATCGAAGAAAAACAGCGCTAAAAACATGGACGAGAAAGCAAAAAGACAGGACGAGCGCTGTCTTCCTGTCATTTTGTCTTCTTCCTTTCTCGTCCGTGTCTTTAGTGTTGTTTTCTTCGATGGACTCAAGCCAACATTTCGACAAGCTGACTCGCTTTCATCAGGGCTCTGAAAAAGACAAGGCCTCCTCTTCCGCCCTGACGAAAACAGGTCGCGTTGTCGAAACGTTGGCTCTATAGCATTGATCACTTCAAGTCGTCATCATCCTGTTAACCATTCTAATCAGGTGCTGGATGCTTGAAAGTGTGACAACTTTTTCAGCTTGTATTCTTGTGCTGGTAAGGGCTCACCGTCTCACAAAGTTTGTTGTAATCAGGGCTCGAGGGCATTCGGCGTGATCATATATCGACCGAAGTAGTGGCTCAGCTGTACTGCAAAAGGTAATGTGAAAAAAGAACTAAGAAAAAAATGAATATTTTTACTGGGAGAAATATATTCCAATAGAAAGAAAATTGGTGAAATTCTTTGATTCAGAAAAATAATTGTTTTTATTAATGCTGAACGACAGTTTTTTTTTTTTACATAATTTGTCTCCATACGGTAAAGTCGACCATTCTCCTCTCTCTCTCTCTCTCTCTCTCTCTCTCTCTCTCTTGTAATCGATATTGAGTGAAATTAGATTTGTTTGTCTCTTTAGCCTCATCAGCGGCGTAAGTATACAGACACATAGAGGTCATACTCGAGCCAATTTCTCTTTATTTGTGAAAAAAAATACAGCTGCACTCCGGTCGAGTCATGCCACTCAGAGCACGGCTATTTAAAGTCGTACAGTGGATACTCGGATGTGTCGTGTAGTGCAGCGTGCCTTGTCACATCTGATATGTCCTGTGTAGGACATATCACGCGTATCTGTACTTGTATTATCTGCTTGTAATGAGTATCTGGAAGATTTTCCCTGATACAAGGTAGTGTCCACGGACGCCTCACAGAAAGACGAGACATCGGTGATAGGCATTCGCTCAGAAACACTATCACGGAGCTTTGCTATCCGTGTTCCGGATTATACTGCAATCTTTGTGGCCGAATTCATGGCCATTCGCTTGGCCCTATACAAAATTCCCAACAATGTGTCACAGATAATATCGCTCGCAGACTGTCTGTCAGTTCTATGTAGCTAGAAAGCACAACTAATTCGCTACTGCACTGGTCGCTACAGTTTTTCATTCCGCCTCATGCTAAAGAATTTCGGTTTTTGTGGATACCGGACACTGTAGACTTGCACTTAATGAAATTGCAGACATCTTGGCAAAAGCAGCGCTTGATGGGCAAGTAGGTTTCTTTATACCCAACCTTACCCTGCTGGCGGCGACAAGACCCCGAAGACAACAACACGCCCCACGTCGAAAAATTGGGTCCCTCCTTGATGCAATTACGAACATTTAGCGTTCCCCTGGAATGTCTGGTCGTGTCCCTCTCGGCCGTGCGATGTTTCGATTACCGTATTACGATGCTGAATACCGCAATAAAATATGTACACGCGTAGGTGTGGGTTCGCACCATCGAACCTTCGTGCGGCATGTGCGTATATCGAATCACTGGACCTTTCCTCTTTTATTGTCGCAGATACCATTACGAAACGAAGACCCACTTAGAGCAGGCAGCCTTTATTGCGTATGGGCCTTCCTCTCGTGGTGATTAATATTTCATCTTTTGGTGCAACCACCCTTGGTCGAGCACGAAAGGAAGTTTGTCAGATTGCGCATGAGTACGTCATTGCTACAGGGAGATTGCTACGTTGTTAAACTTAAACATTCGCCTCATTATTGACATTATGTAGATTTCTTTTTAATAATGTAACAGTCTCGTCGAAAATAGCATGACCACTTTTCGAAAATAAAAAAAAGACTAAAAACAAAAGAATTCTAATCAATATTATTTAAATATAGGTAGCACTAACCAATCAGTTAACATAAAACAAGTACTTGATATTATGTTTCCATTGTGAACCATGGCGAATCCCCCCTCGTAGGTATGTGCTAGAAGTTGAAGGCGACAACAACACATAAGCAATGTCACATACCCATAACCCAAGTAAGTCCGGCGGCTCGACCCATTTGACCACGGACTACACCCCCCCCTTCACACATACACAAACAAAACACACGCATATATACACAAATAAAATACACGCATACATACACACCCACACACATACATACACAAACAAAACACACGCATACATACACACCCCACACACACACACATCCACACACAAGCAGACATACAGACACAAGCACACATACACAAAAAGTCACAGGCCCGCGCGGCACACGCAGCACAGTCACAGAGCAAGCTGGTGGAGAGGACTCAAGAGTAGCTCCAATTTCGGCACCACTCACCAACTAGGTATTCCCGGCAAAGTATATTCGCCTCGTTTTGACGAGAACGATCTGAACTGTCCGCCCGGCGTCGACGGCGAGCTGCGGCTTGTAATGCTCTCTGCACAGCAGTCTGCTGAGCCGATGATGCCTGGTTGTAGCCGCACACGTAGCTCTACGATTCGCTTCTTCAGCAACGGTTCGTACCTTGCAAGGAGACGCCATAACGTGTACCGAAGAGGTACCCAGAATTAACGTGGCACGGTACATTGTTGTTGTTGTTAATGATGATGATCATGATTGTTTATTGGAATTTTCAAAACGGGCTGGTGACAAATAGTCACCGTAGCCTGCTTGAGTTAACCAGGTCCAGTTACATGCAGCATGCAACTGCTATATGCAACTTACATGTCGGGCACGCTGCGTTTGCAGGCGATTTAACTAGATGGCGCCACCATACTGGCGGAGGCTCGGGATCGCGTTGATTGCGCGCCTCGTCTGAACTGCATCTCGTCGTCTGCACCTGCGCGCCTGCCTAGGGAGCGTTTATAGGGCATTTTTCCGCTGCTTGATAGCAAGTGCTTGCGTGGCTCAGTGTATGTGGCTTAAAAATGCTTCACAGAAGCCAATTGATCCAATATAGGTAGCCATTCTGGGGGTTCACCTTGGGCTCTGAACAAGTCTCGGGTGTAGATCACACTCTCAACAAAATAGTGTCTTGCTGAGTGAGTTTGTATATGAGCATGCCTAATATCCATCCTCGTCTTCCATACACCGGCCGAGTTGTAGCTGGTGTATTTATAATATGTCCATGTGTATCTGATAATTTTTGTTTGTGTTTGTGAAACGGCAATAAAGACAAAAAAAAGCTTGCGTGGCTCAGTGGTAAAGTATCCGACTCCCGCGCAGCGGGCCTGGGTTCGATCCCGGCGGGGACTGGGTACTCTTTTTTTTTTTTGCATTTCCGGCGATAGCTGTTACGGTCACCGGTGGCGGCGGCGGCGGCGGACACCATCGCGAACCGAAACGGCTATTGGAATGCTACCATGACAGCTTACGCTGTAATACACACACATCCTTACACACACAAGAAAACAATCAAATGAACACCCACACAAAACACTCCCCTCCAGACACACGCATCTACACAAACACGAACGCACACATACACACACTCAACACACATGCACAGAACACACAACACACACACACACTCCCCTCCAGACACACCCACCAACACACATACACACAAAGAAATGCACACATGCACACACACACACAGAAATACACACAGAAATACACACACAACATACACACACACACACACACACACACACACACACACACACACACACACACACACAAACAACACACACATAAATACACACACACGCGGGTGCGCGCACCCACGCGCACACACATACCGTGAACTAGGAGGATATCCCCAAAGAATGCTAATTTCACAAAACATTTTACAGTGTGCAGGGAACGAGTCTACGGTGCCGTGTCCACGTTTCGAAAAAACTCCCGTATACATAAATTTATGCACACGTTAAAGAGCCGTCCCATTTCACAATGAACACCAAGAGCAAAATTAGGCTGACTACAGGCTCGCATGTGAAACGCATTTATTCCTAATTCACACGCACAAACCGAAATTAACAAGTGCACTGGAAATCTTGCAATGTCAAATGGGTAGTGCAGTCCTCAATTTCAAGTGAGCGGAGAAGAAAATCGGTTTCATCGCGGAATCCCTGGTCTGCGCGGTTTTTCTCAAATGATTACATTAGGAACGTCAAGCCCCAGCCGCTATTAATTGCAATCACAACCACTCCAACCTAGTTTTACCTCGGATGGCATCGCGCGACGTGTCAAAGATGTGTCGAGCTCTGGCCAAAATCACGCCATAAGTGCCCTTTCTGACCTCCCAGATGCCAAAACGCCAAGAAATATTTGCTGATGTTACAAGAAAAAAAAAAAAAGAAGCGGACAATGTTTTGTGTGGCCATTCTTTTCGAGCGGTGGTCGTTTCGAAATCAATTTTGTGCGCCTCCATCACGGAGCAAGATTCCTTTCTTTTTTCAGTCCCAGTACGGCTAAGGCACTGGTAATGAATTCTGGTGACCTAAATCGACGGTCAGTGGCAGCGAATGAAGGTAAAACGATATACGACACTTTCGAGAATTCAAAACGTTTGCAACAGCGGCTGTCTGAAGAAAAAAGAAGGAAATTAATTGATAAGAAAATAGTACCTGTATTTCTTTCTTCTCTCTTTCCCCCAGCTACAGCTTTCAAGTTTTCTGAGGCAACGGTTGCTGTCTCGGCCCTACGTGGGTTATTCATTTTTCCCGTCCTCTGAGTAACGAACAAACCGCCGCGTTTGTGCCTGGGTCCGTTAGTCACGTCTAACTTGGCGTCTTCGTTTTCTCTTTAACTCGTCCCGAGGCGTCGCCATACGCGCTAGAGAAAAATGTTATGTTTACAATCAGTAGCGAGTTTGGAAAGTGCTCGCGATGTACAGACATGGCCGAGTTGCAACACGCGCCACTCCAAAACGCATTTATTTTCCAGGACGCGCGCTCGCGAGCAGCGCAGCTCATTGCGCACACGTGGCCCACCGCGAGCCACCATGGCGACGCACCAGGGAAGAGGGGGGATTAATTAACATCGACGCGCCACTTTCAGTGGCGGCATTGTTGCGAAGGCGCAGTGGTCGCCAGCCCTTGTCGCCAAGGTCGCGGAATCTACCGCTTAATCTCGCCGGCGGCTCAGTGGGGGCCCTCAACGCCGCGCTGCATGGCAATGAAGCAGCACAGCTTGCTCGCCAATGCAGATCACAGCCGCGAGACGTCGTCTTAAACTTTCTTTTTTTTTTTTGTCGCTTCCTCGCAACCTTACGGCCGCAAAGCCTGAAGTTTGCGCAGCCATCAGCGCTGGTGTCCGCAGTATGGTATCTGGTCGCTACAGACCATCACTCAGTCTCGCTTACGATTCCTTCTGTACAGGGAAGGTGCGAAACGAAGCGCCTATATGTATTAGGTGTCGTCGACGTGATGAATGGTTTTACGGAGAAGCCTCGATAGCGGTCCTGCATAGCGTTTACGCCGGGAGCGTGGGCGAATTCCAGAGGGACGTCGCGCTGTAATGTTCCGACGCTACTCCGCCCTTGTGTACAGATAATCCTAGGGTATTAATACTGGATTGCGTGTCGCGAGAGAATGGCTACTAGCGCCAAGTGGCACTGGGTGTGTCGCTACATATAGACGTCTTGGTACCACTTGAGTTTGCTATTCTACTCGGGCCTCTTGCAAGTTTGCGGTCAATGAGGGGGTTTTTTCCCCCTGTGGCCTTCAATGAAACGGACTGTAAAAAGTGCGACAGAAAACGCCAAGTCACTGTACACCGCTTAGGACATCCTGTTCTCCCTGGAGCGAGCGCATCGCCGAACGCTGCCACATGGCACAATCGAAGGGTCGTTTTATAGCAGCCTGGCTGTGCTACAAAAGTCATCATTCCCGATCACTTCAGGCCCAGATACTAGAGACCTTCCCCGACGATCCCACTGCCGGTCATTTTGGTTTCCATACAACCTACGAGCGCATCTTGAGCAGCTTCTCCCGGCCTGGACTTGCCACCAGCGTAGCGAAATACGTGTCTCCTTGCTCGCTCGGCCCGCGCCGCGTACGACTGACCTCACCTCTGGCTGGGTTACTCCAACCTGTACCATGCCCTGAACCTCCTTTCGCAGTCGTTGGTATCCACCTGTACAGACTACTACCCATATCAGCTGGCGGTAACCTATGGATAGCCACAGCTGTAGACCACTGGACACGGTATGCTGAAACGGCCGCACTACCTTCAGGACCCGCAGTGGAGGTTGCGGCATTTTTCTTGGAATCCATCTTTTTACGTTACGGAGACCCACGTGTCCTTTCGAGGTACCGTGGCAAAGCATTTGAAACTTCGAAACTTCTCAACGATGTTCTCCGTGCGTCTAACACCATCCACAAGACGGCTTCCAGCTACAACGCTCAAAATAATGGCCTCACAGAGCGTTTTCATCACACGTTGTTCGACATGATATCATTGTATATCAATGACGATGTGTAGTGTTTAATGGCGCAAGGGCCAGCTATGGCCAAAGAACGCCATGACATTTGGTGATGGGTTTTGAATGTATTATGGATGGTGTGGACAGTGGGTAGCAAATGGTAGATGAAACGTGGCTGTAAAGAGGCTTAAAACAAGTCGCTATAAATTGCGTAAAATATACGAGTATTAAAATAATGACAAAGACTAATGATGTCAGCTATGAGCATAAAAATTCCGTTACCAAGCGGTGACATAATAAAATACATGCAATAGCACTATTGCGTCAAGAGGTAATTGAAATTGAAGGGCTGAGAGGCACGTGCTCCAAAATGATTTTGCACTGCAACTGCAGCCTGCAAGTCGAGGCTGCGCTACAGATACCCTAGCCAGATGATTTGTAATGTGTTTATGTCTGCTAAATACTTTAAGACGGCATTAAAATCAAAAAGCGGCTCATGGCTAAGAAAGAATGCTGGGTGAAGAGGGATGTGCTCACGATACGCGGGATAAAAGTACTTTTTACGCTGAGCTTCTATTTCAGGGCACTGGATAAGAACATGGAAAACTGTAAGTATGTCGCCACACCTATTACATGTCGGAGGATCACTTCCTGTAAGGAGGTACGAGTGTGTTCCATAGGTATGTGCTATCCTTGACCTGCAAAGAAGCAGTTCCTTGTGTCTTGTAGTTTTCTGAGATATACATTTCCCAATTCTTGGTTTGATTCAAGTACCTTATTTGACACTTCATTATCCCACTGTCTTTGCCAAGATTTCTGTAATTCATGGCGCAAGAAAGGCTTTAGGTCAGTGGACGGGATGGGTATGTTTGTGTTTGTACGTTCAAAAACTACTGACGTGGCACTTTCGTCTGCAGCTACGTTGCCTTTAATGCCTCTATGGCCAGGTACCCAGCATATTATGATGACTTGGTTGTCCCTGTAAGCTGAGCATAGCAAGGTGTGCAGTTAGTTATAAACTGAATTCTTGTGTTTTCGTAGACTCATTAGAGCTCTAACAACGCTCAATGAGTCTGTGAACACGATTGCTTTTGTAATATTCATTTGTTTAATGTGTTTGACTGCCGAAAGGGGCGCGTATGCTTCCGCTGTAAAAATACTTGTATGCGGATTTAGTGCCCCGGACACTGAAAAAGACTGTCCCAAAGCTGCGTAAGCAATTGACACCAGTAAACGATTTGGAGGCGTCCGTATAAAATTCACTGCAGGAATACTTGTCCCGAAGTTCAAGAAAATGTGAATGTATATGTGCTTCAGGTGCCCATTTTGATATTTCTACGAAAGAGATATCGTACTGGATGGTCTGCCACTCCCAAGGCGGTGGAAGCCTAGTAGGAGCCATTAGGACATTCTCTAGAAGAGGGACGCCTGTTTCTTCTGACAGTGCTTCCAATCGGAGGGACAATGAGGCATCTCCTGTCACTTCCCCAGGATGTGCGTGACAAGAGCTTTAGCAGATTCATAGTCTTGAGGCACTTTGCTTTGAGATACTTCAGGTGTGGGACAAAATTTAACTTGCAGTCTAAAATGATACCTAGAAATTTATGTTCATGGCTTACAGATAGTCGTTCTCCCTTGAGACCTATTACGGGGTCCCGCAGTACACCTCTCTTGTTCGAGAAGAGAACACATGTACTTTTTTTAGGGTATAATTTAAAACCGTTCTCGTCCGCCCACTTAGACAATTTATATAAGTCAAGCTGTACTTGTCGCTCGCAGATATTTAGATTGCATGATTTGTAACCTATTTGGATGTAATCGACATATACAGAATAAAACATACGACGTGGCATGACAGTATACAGCGAGTTAGTTTTGATGATAAATAAAGTACAGCTCAGCACACCACCTTGAGGTACCCCAGCCTCTTGCGTAAATGGACGAGACAGGGACGTTACCAACTCTCACACGGAACATGCGATTGGAGAGGTAACTCTGAATCACAATCAGTAAGTTGCCTCGAACTCCCATTCCAGACAGATCACGGAGGATTCCAAAGCGCCAAGTTATGTCGTATGCCTTCTCCATATCTAAAACTACTGACAACAAAAACTGTTTGTGCACAAACGCATCACAGATATTTGTCTCGATGCGAGCAAGGTGATCTGTTGTGGCCTTCCCTGAAACCGCACTGTAAGGGATCGAGTATTTTCTCGCTTTCAAGAAAATGGATGAGGCGCCGGTTAATCATGTTCCCGAAGAGTTTCCATATACAACTTGTCAGAGCTATAGGCCTATAGCTACTGGCCGAAGAAGGGTCCTTGCCATTTTTGAGAATAGGAATTACGATTGCTTCTTTCCATGCAGTCGGAATGAACCCGGCAGAGAACATGGTGTTAAAGAGTGACATTAGTGTTTTGTGGGTTTCAGGGTGTAAGTTTTTTATGATTTCATAGAGTATTCTGTCACTTCCTGGAGCAGACTCGCTACAATTCAGTGAAGCCTGAAACTCCGCCATGCTAAATGGACGATTGTATGCTGCATTGGCTGTGTCTTTCCGACCCAGAGGCCGTCGCTCTGCTTGTCGCTGATATCTTAGAAATGTATCTGAGGAATGGGATGTACTGAAAATATGCGGGAAATGTGCTCCTAGACAATCAGCCTGGTCCTCAAGAGTGTCTCCTAGTGTGTTTGTTAAAGGTAGAGGATGAGTTTCCTGGCCTTTTATTTTGTTTACCCTGTTCCAGGCTTTGCGTTCGTCCGTATAAGAATTGATGTTACTTATGTTTTTCCCCCAACATTCCCATTTAGCACGGCGGCGTGTTCTTCTACCTTCTGACTTAATCGCCTTGAAGTTAATTAGGTTTTCTGTGTTTGGGGGAGTTACGAAGGAGATTCCAGGCCTTGTTTTGCTTTTTCCTGGCTTCCCTACACTCCTCATTCCACCATGGAATACGTCATTTTGAAGGCGACCCATTTGTTGGGGGTATACATATTGATGCAGCATCAATAATAAACGCTGTAAAGTATGCTACTGCATCGTCAATACCAAGTACACGGACATCGTCCCAGGGCAAATATGTTACTTCACGAAACCGCGTCCAGTCGGCTGAATCGACTTTCCATCGAGGAGCGTGTGTAGAGCACAAAAAATCGGTAGTTTTGTTTATTTTATAAGCTTGTTTTGTAAGGTTTAGTACGATGGGAAAGTGATCACTTCCATAAGGGTTATTAATCACATCCCACTTCAGATATGGCACAATTGTACTGGACGCTATGCTTAGGTCTACGGAAGAAAATGTTTTGTGTGTAGGGCTGAAGAACGTTGGTTCTTTTTGTTAAGCAAGCAGGCACTTGAAGAGAGTAGGGAGTTTTCTATTAGTCGTCCTCTCGCATCGCAGCGAGAGTCGCCCAACAGTGTACTATGTGCGTTTAGATCACCAACGACAATGTAAGGGTGATGGAGTTCATCAATAAAGCTTTGAAATGTTGTTCTAGAGAGTTGATAACTTGGGGGGATGTACATAGACGCGATGATGACTAGTTTATTTAATAGCACTGCTTTGATAGCAACTGCTTCAAGAGGGGTTTGAAGTTGCAGTTTCCGACATGCAACACCTCTGTCAGCTATTATAGCTCCACCGCCTGACGATGTAACAGCCTCGTCCCGGTCTTTCCGGAAAATAGCGTATTGCTGGAGAAAGTTTGTGTAGGTTTAAGATGTGTCTCCTAAACACACAGCACCTTTGCATTGTATTTGTGTAAAAGTTCTTTAATGTCATCGAGGTTGTGCATAAGGCATCTCACGTTCCAGTGTAATATTTGTGTATCCATATTGTTTGTGTTTTGGGGCTGCGTGTCAAGAGATTAGTCCAGTTGGCTTACGGAGCCTTTCCAGGCCCCGTAATTCGGGGTTTGTCTTTCGTGGAGCCGTCGCCAGAATCGCGTCGCTCCCGAGGCGCTGGATGCCCCGCCTGGCTTGGGGTTGTGTCCATCGATTCCAGGGAGCCGCGGGACTTCCGCTCAAGCGAGCGGGGTGTTTTCGGGGTGGGCCTTGCCTCGAAAAGTATGGCCTTGGAGGCCACCAACCCAGAGGTCGATGGGCCTTCCTTAAGAGATGGCGCAGCAGTGCTCGCTGCTGTCGCCTGGGGGACTTGTGGCACAGCCGCGGCCACACTCTTTGTGGGCCGGGCTGATGCCGGAGTCTGCTGCGGCGTTGCCCCCCTACGCGCCGCACCAGCATACTCTGCGGTATGAAGAAAAGAAACACGCTTTCGGGCTTCTTGAAAAGATATGTTTTCTTTTACTTTTAGTGTGATGATGTATTTTTCTTCTTTCCACGTAGGGCAGGATCGAGAATATGCTGCATGGTCACCATCGCAATTTGGACACTGCGGGGCGCCAGTACAGTTGTCAGATGTGTGTTCATGATCGGCCCATTTTGCGCATGTCAGTCGGCCTCGGCAGCTTTGAGAGCCATGGCCGAATCTTTTTCACTTGAAACATCTGCGCGGGTTTAGAATGTACGGTCTTACTCGGATTTTCGTGTATCCTGTTTCAAGTGTATCTGGGAGAGTCATCATCATCATCATCATCATCATCATCATCATCATCATCAGCCTATATTTTATGTCCACTGCAGGACGAAGGCCTCTCCCTGCGATCTCCAATTACCCCTGTCTTGCGCTAGCGTATTCCAACTTGCACCTGCAAATTTCCTAACTTCATCATCCCATCTTGTTTTCTGCCGACCTCGACTGCGCTTCCCTTCTCTTGGTATCCATTCTGTAACCCTAATGGTCCACCGGTTATCCATCCTACGCATTACATGGCCTGCCCAGCTCCATTTCTTCCGCTTAATGTCAACTAGAATATCGGCGATCCCCGTTTGTTCTCTGATCCACACCGCTCTCTTCCTGTCTCTTAACGTTAGTCCTAAAATTTTTCGTTCCATCGCTCTTTGTGCGGTCCTTAACTTGTTCTCGAGCTTCTTTGTTAACCTCCAAGTTTCTGCCCCATATGTTAGCACCGGTAGAATGCAATGATTGTACACTTTACTTTTCAACAACAGTGGTAAGCTCCCAGTCAGGATTTGGTAATGCCTGCCGTATGCACTCCAACCCAATTTATTCTTCTGTAAATTTCTTTCTCGTGATCAGGGTCCCCTGTGAGTAATTGACCTAGGTAAACGTACTCCTTTACAGACTCTAGAGGCTGACTGGCGATCCTGAATTCTTGTTCCCTTGCCAGGCTATTGAACATTATCTTTGTCTTCTGCATATTCATCTTCAACCCAATTCTTACACTTTCTCGATTAAGGTCCTCAATCATTTGTTGTAATTCGTCTCCATTGTTGCTGAATAGGACAATATCATCTGCAAACCGAAGGTTGCTGAGATATTCGCCGTTGATCCTCACTCCTAAGCCTTCCCAGTCTAACAGCTTGAATACTTCTTCTAAGCATGCAGTGAATAGCATTGGAGAGATTGTGTCTCCTTGCCTGACCCCTTTCTTGATAGGTATCTTTCTACTTTTCTTGTGGAGAACCAAGGTAGCTGTGGAATCCTTGTAGATGTTTGCTAAGATATTCACGTATGCCTCCTGTACTCCTTGATTACGCAATGCCTCTATGACTCCTGGTATCTATACCGAATCAAATGCCTTTTCATAATCCATGTAAGCCATATAGAGAGGTTTATTGTGCTCCGCAGATTTCTCGATTACCTGATTGACGACATGGATATGATCCATCGTAGAATATCCCTTCCTGAAGCCAGCCTGTTCTCTTGGTTGGCTGAAGTCAAGTGTTGCCCTGATTCTATTGGAAATTATCTTGGTGAATATTTTATACAATACTGAAAGCAAGCTAATGGGTCTATAATTCTTCAGTTCTTTAACGTCTCCCTTCTTATGGATTAGTATAATGTTGGCGTTCTTCCAGCTCTCTGGTACACATGAAGTTGTGAGGCATTGCGTATAAAGGGCCGCAAGCTTTTCAAGCATGATATCTCCTCCATCTTTGATTAAATCTACTGTTATTCCATCTTCTCCAGCAGCTTTTCCCCTGGTCATGTCTTTCAAGGCCCTTCTAACTTCAGCGCTAGTTATAGAAGGAGCCTCTGTATCCGGTTCATCACTATTTTGAATGAAAGTAGCTTGGCTGTTTTGGGCACTGTACAGGTCAGTATAGAATTCTTCCGCTGTCATCGAAATTGCTGATGATATTACCATGCTTATCTTTCAGTGCATACATCTTGCCTCGTCCTATGCCAAGCTTTCTTCTTACTGATTTAATGCTGCGTCCATATTTTACGGCTTCCTCAATCTTTCCCACGTTATAATTTCGAATATCCCTTACTTTTTTCTTGTTGATTAATTTTGATAGTTCCGCGAATTCTATCTGATCTCTTGAGTTGGACATTTTCATCTTCTGTCGTTTCTTTATTAGGTCCTCTGGGAGAGTACTGGAGCCAAATGTAAGGATTAGATGCTTCGTGGGAATTTCAATGTTGTCTGGTTTAATCTTTATTCGCTGTACTTGTGTCACATTTTGCTCTTTCCAGCCCTCGAGGAGCTCTTCTTCAGTCAAATTCAGGAGGTCTCCGTCAGAAACTACTAGGTTGCATGTGTTCATCGATCGGTGCGGAGTCTCCGTGATTTGTACATTACCGAGTGTTATGAGACTGGCGAGTTTTCCGTGCTGGTGCTGGTCGCGAACCTCAAGGAGGAGGTCGCCGCTGGCCATTTTCGTTACCTTGTAGCCGGGACCTAGTGCATCAGTTATACATTTGCCAGCAGTGAAGGGAGAAATCATTCCGGTGGTCTTTTCGGGGTTTTCACGATGAAGCACGTGAAATCATAGGAAGGTGTCTTTGCGTTGGCCAAAAAAGTTCAGCGTTTCTTCGGTGTCCCCTCTTTTGCTAAGAGGGTGATCGGGCAGACGAGGGAAGGACAATACATCCATAGATAATTAGTTAATTTCGGAGGCTATGCCAGCCACCCACCCCCGAGCCCAACAAGGGGACGCAACGAGAACCGAAGGATTTATTATTATTTGATTTGAAAACATATACACAGGAAAAATAAAGCGAGAAGCAAGGCTGGCAACTGCCACCAGAAGGGGCACAACGCCTGCCTACTCTTCGGAAAGTACGAGAGAAACATAGAAGGAAAGAGGGGAGGAAGGAGGAAAGAAAGAGCGAGATGACAAACCGAAGGAGACGCAGACGCCAGCTATACATAGCCACTATAACTTAATATAATAGACCCAAGGTTGGATAAACTACACCAGGTCAACCCTTGCTGCCTCAAAGATTGGAAGTAGAGGGAAGCGAAGACAGGAGAGATGGAAAGTGAGAGAGAAAGACGAAGGTAGGAGGGAGAGAAAGACAGGAAAAGGCAACTACCGATTTCCCCCGGGTGGGTCAGTCCGGGGGTGCCGTCTACGTCAAGCCGAGGCCAAAGGGGTGTGTTGCCTCCGCCGAGGGGCCATAAAGGTCCAAGCACTCAGCATGGATCAACCCCCAGGATCCCCTTTTCCCCGGACACGGCTAAGCCGCGCACGGTTAGCTGCGGGAGGGTCCAAACCTCGTGTGCTCGGGTACGTGGTGTCGCAACACATCAAACGCCTGCTGACGCAGACGCCCCTGCGGGGTCATCGTATATAAATCCTGACCACACCAATTGGGATGGCATTCTTCCATTCGTGACATTCGCATACAACACCGCTATGCAGCGCACCACAGGGTACTCGCCATTTTTTCTCGTGTACGGTCGTCAACCCGACCACTCTCCTCGACGTCTCTTTCTTTGGCGTCCCGGTGCCCTCGTCGAAATCAGAGTGTGATCAATTCGCTTCGCGCGTTGGCCTGTGTCGCCAGCGAACTCGCCTCAACACCGACGCTGCTCATCGAAAGCACAAGACTCGCTAAAATGTATCCAACCGTGTCGTTTTCTTTCACTCTGGAGACGAACTGTTGCACCACAGTTTGAGCTCCTGGATCATGCGAAAAGCTTCAATCCCGTTTTATCGCACACTACACCGTTAGGGAACAAACTATCTTCTTGTTGGTGGAATCAACATGCCTGACTCTCAACGTGACACGTTGAAAACTATGCTAACGGTTCTGCCATTTGTAAAATTACGAGAAGCTCGTGTGCGCTTAGAAATTAGGTAGCACAGTCGAGCCGCAAGTGCAGGCAGTACAGCAATGAAAACCTCCAGAGAAGGTGACCCACCTGAATCTAAAACTGTTATTTCTTTTTCTTTTCGGTTTCGCTCCGGAGTGAAAAAAAAATCATAACGTTCCGCTCCAGTTCCGGTTCGCGCGAAATTCTTATCGTCTTTTGGTTTGCGGTTCAGTTCCTTTTCAATATCTTGCGTAGTATCGTACATCGGGTTAGAAAATGCAATAAAGGCTCATAAAACATGTTCTGCGTTCTCCGCGGCACTACTCGGTTCTGATGCCGTAAGGTTTTCGACGGAGGATTCGGGGCGGAGCTCGGCGCTCGAAACCCCTCGACCTGTCCACAGCGTTCTCCACCGCTTCGGCGAGGACGTTGGCCATCCGCTGATGTCCTACCCGTGAGGAAAGGCTACCCAAATGACGATACTCGGAACATGCTCTGGTTCACCGACGATAAGTTGCGTAAGCAATTTCACTCCACGCATATAGGCAGCCTGTCTGCACCTGATGACGTAAACGTTCTCGTATGCGGCGCAACAACCTCTGCCGTTTCTTTAACAATTCTAAAGACAGAAAGCAATAAAAAGTAGAGGAAAACAAACCGAATTCATCGCCCAGCTGCTACCACCACATTTTCTTCGTCTACATGCCTCGGTCGTCTTCAGTAGGTTTTACTTTGACTGCAAATTGAAAGCCACAGTTTTTTCCTCACTATAAAGTGAGCGATGCCCTGTGCATAAGAAAAAGTTAAAAGGCGATTCAATCGCCAGTTGAAGTCGATGAAAGACGAAGTCTTCCTGAGCAAGTTGTGAGTCAAAGTGGGGTGTATGAACCATATAATTTATTCTGAGAGGCTCGCAGCCTCTCAAACGAAAGCATCTGAAAACGCTAGCTCTCACGAGGGAAGAATGCGAGAATGCTCCCGTTACCACCGGTACCAATACCACTGGTACCAGTGGTACAATACCATCGTATACCACCGGTACCCATGCCACCGGGAGCACCCGTACCACAGGTACCATACCTATCTTCGAGATCGGCGCACATCGTTAGACTGCACTGTCACCGTGATCGGACCACGAAAGAAAATAGAAACACAACCGATACGAAATAGTGGGGTAAACCGCCACGAAAGCCTTCGTCTTTAACAATGCAGAAACAAGGCAAATCTACCTGGTAGCGAAGCAAGCCCATATGTTCAACACAAGGCGTTTCATTGGTGGTTTATATGGGACTTAGCGCCATCTGTGTAAGCAGGAGACACTTCCGGCGGGCAAAAAAAATATAAAGTGACGTACGTCATATCCGTTAGAAAAAGAAATGACGTCATTTTCGCTGTTAAAGGCGCTGAATTTATTTGGGTGGTCTGCCTTTAGAGCAGTATATTCAAGGGCCGTAGACAAAATTGGGTGCTGAGTTCTGGCCGCATCGATGGACGCCAAGTCAATCGGCCAGCGAAGCTGAATGAATGCAGCCAAGTGAACAATTATCTGCTGTTCGTAACTTCTTTTGGCTGAACACGGTGACTGACTATGAAACAAACCTCGCAAACACAACGCCACCATACATGAGGCAAACATAGACAAGCAAACAGCGAAACATGCGAGTGGGCCATTAAGTAGCAGTTCAACTTTACAGGCGTACCTTTCTGCGCGCAAGAGCTGCATTGAATTTCAGCTGATAACGGAGTGAATGAATGAATAAAATTATTGAAAGGTCCTGCGAGTCGTAAGCGATCGTCGACACCTATAGACGAAGTGGGCTTCTCCCACGAAGGGACCGGGAGCCGAAGCTCGGCGGTGGAACGCCCCCCTTTTTTTAGCGGGCTTTAAGAAGTGGTATTTCTTGTCAATGATAAGGTGACAGCAAATTTTTTTCCTCATGACATGTATATAAAATGTATGAGGAATTTTATTTTCCTTGAATGAAATCAAGTTGCGTCTTGCTTTTAATTAAAAACGTTTTTTTTTACGGATGTTTGTTCCCTTTTCACCTAGTCGCGCTTCAATCGCTGCTCCCATAACCGCCTTGGCTGATGTTAGTGACAATTTCTTCTTGACCGCTTTTCGCCCGAAGCTTCGCGACTCATTCGAATCGACCTTGTGCGAAACACCAGGAGAGTGAGCGCGGAAAAACAAGATAAAACGTGATTAAAATGCCCTCCAGTGTGCGCAAGATGGGTAAGAGCCCAGTTACCACACCTCACTGCAGCACATGATCACTGTGCACAACGTGTTTATCACCCAAAACCTGAAGTAGCATGCCAGGCGATCAGCCAAGCAAACATATACAGCTTATCGGTAAAGTTTGTATCTCTTTCTCAATGTCTCCGTGCAGCATAGCTATGTCTCTGCTTCCACAGCTTGTAAAGCAATAACCGGTTGCTTTTAGAGCACAGCTCATAGGTGCCCGTTCCTGTAGCGACCTTCGGTGGCGTCCCTTGGCGTACCTCGTAACCGAGCGAAATAGCACAGTGAAGGATCAAAGCGAACGCAGAGAGCAGTGGAAGATGAAAGACGGTGATAGCGAAGAGAGTACCAAGAGCAAAGTCCAGGAAGAGGCAGTGGCACAACAACTGGGGGGGGGGGGGGGGGGGTCGAGGGTTCTAACCTCACCCCCCCCCCCACCCCTGAGACCGAGTTAACACCCCACGCGTCCAGCCCCACCAGTCCACGTGTACCTTCAGAGCTCTGTTCACATTGTCATGCAATTCAGGCGGTGGCTTGAGGTCGAATTTTCCCGGATTAAGAAAAACACTCTATCATTATCTGGTATTTATTCATTCACTCTTAAATTGAAGGCGGGCCAACCGCGTGCTCAATGGCTTTGCGTTGAAGTCCACTTATAATTCTTAGGCACTTTATTTTGCTATTTGCTGTTGAATTCCTCTGGCAAAGGCAAGGAAATTGCACGTTATGCAAAGTGCTTGCCCCCCCCCCCCACACACACACACAAAAATCCCCCCCCCCCCTTAGCAGAGATCCTGGGTGCGCTAGTGCAAAGAGGGTATAGCGAAAGCGTGAGAAGAAAAGCGTAGTGCCGCGCAAGACGGGCTCTGCGTTGACTACGGCTACGAGACGGAGCCAAAGTAGTGCGCATGGTCTCTATGAAAACAAAGCGCTGCGTGAACGGAGATTGTCTAGAGCGGCTGCTGTGAAATCGCGCCCACGCGTCACCCACGAGCTGCCTCTCGCGATCTCCCGATTAGCGAGGCAGTCGCGCCACACTTCGCTCCGTTTGCAACGTGCCGCACGAGAGAGATTGTCGGCGCCCGCCAATATATCGCGAAATAAAAACACGTATGCAGCTGCACTCACATTTCTCATTATAAAGTCTTTTATTGTCGGTGAACTTTTTTTAATCTTGTTTTTTATTCTTTTTTTGCATTTCGCATTTAACATTTTGCCTCCAGCGGAATTAATGTGCGACGACCGAAATGAGCGTAAGATCTTACTGCTGCCACTCCGTCGAAGGCCTCCACCAACTAATTGCGCGATGGTAGTTAATAACCGCTAGCAATCAGCGCACTACAACTTTTGCGCACAGACCCAAAGGTAGCTTTTTTTTTCGCAAGGTAGCTACAGAAAACTTTAGTTCATTTCGACACTGTCTTCCAAGAAGACAACGAAGAAAGCTGGATCGCCGCAACCTTCGTGGCGCTCTATAACCTCTGAAGACGTGAGGCCGAATTCCGTTTTTCCTTGAGCTAAGACGCGTTCCGGGCCCATTGGACTAACGCTGCCTGTGCATCTCGCTCAACAAAGACACTTCCTCAGAGACACCGGTATCATTTAAATAATTTAGCTTGTCGAGTTTTGTGTATGTTGTGCATCTGTGACGCGCACTGTGCATACTATTTCATTTTTTGTCCCACCCATCTGCAATAACATGCTTTGCGTGCCACCAGGTAAAACCTTTACAAGATTCATTAAAAAGCCTCTCTCTCACTCTCTCTCTCTCTCATGTATAGCTTCCTTTTAATGGCTGTGCTTGTCGTCATGACTAATGCAGATTTTTCCAACATCTGACAGCAAAGCTTCCTCTTTCTTTTTTCTGGTCACGCTGTCTCTGGGCCTTTGGAATAAACTGCCCACAAAGAACGTCCTTCTGACGCCACGAAACGCACGGTAGCGCGTTGAATTCGTGATTCCTTCCACGATTTTCACCGCCAACCTCGCTGAGTATACTGGTATAGCTTTCCGAATGTGAGAAATGGTGCTGCAGGAAGTGCTTTCGAGCTAACTTCCTTCGTAAACCATCTGCAACGGCACAGCAATCTGAAATTCATATCGCTTTGCATAAATAAAGAATAAAACGACGTAAGCACTTACTAATTAGCGTGCAAAGTGTATGCGTCGAACCGACATTCCAGAGCGCGCGCGAGTCTGCAATCCTCGTTGAGCGTATAGGTCGCTACCGAAACGGAAGCAGTTTGAAGCCGTTTTTATTGCTTCCCCAGCCAATTCGCAGAAGGCGGTGTCGCTGCTGCAACAAAATGTTCACTTAGGCTGCCAACGTTTGCGTAAGCTCGCATTGTGTCGAGATTCCCCTTGTTTCACCGTCAGGGCACGTCGCGTTATAGCCAGCATCGTGTATACGCCAACTGTCCTTAACCGCGGAGGACTTCGCATGGCTGCACGTCTGTGGCAAGCCTTCTTGTTTTTTTTTTCCCTCCTGTTTTACAACCGTCTTGAAAACTGCTGCTGCTAAAGGTTAAATTTTTGAGCGCTGACTGCAAACGGTTTCATTTGCCCAGACTCGCAGACGAAACTTACGTGAATTTCCACACTTGTTAAAGGTGCGTGTGTGTAGTCCGTAAAGCAATGCCCTCGTAAGGCCGGCGCCGTGCTACAGACGGCTGAACATCGAATTAGTCAATTTTAAACTTAAATCAGAAGAAATGCCGGGAAAAACAATTACCCGGACTTGAAGCAACGTGCGCTTGTCTCGATATGTCGACACTCAATTCGTTATGCAGCAGCTGTCGCGAAAGATTTGGCTCTAATCGGTGCGAGACCCTCCAACCATCACCGCTGAACTAAACGGCGTGTGCCGAATGTACGTACATATCAACTGCTGCGACATGAGGCCGTAATCTGAACCCAACGCGGTAGCGCAGTGATAGCTATGGCTCTGCGTTGCTGAGCTCGAGGTGTCGGGTTCGATTCGAACCGTGGCGGCCGCATTTTGATAGGGAGCGAAATGCAAAAATCGTCAGCGCTTCCCCTACAGGAAAATGGGGGTAAGCGAAGCTTGTCCTGGGTGCACCTTATGTTTGACGGTTAGGTATGTTGTGAGTAACTTGACCATGGCCGAGGGAAGGTCAGGCGATCTTCTCGGCGTTGGTGGAGTGCCGTAGCGTCAGCAGCTCGCACCGTAGGATCGGCCGCTCGACGACGCACCCTTTCACGGGCGATCTCCCGTCAGCACTCGGCGAAAGCTGCCTGTTCGGAAGTACGCACAATGCGTGGCCGTCCCATCGGTTTTCCGAGGCTGAACTGAACGGAAACTGAGCGGGCGCCGCGCGCGGAACCCTTTCCTGCCCTTTCCCTCCCCGGCGGAAACGAAACGGCTCTGATTGGCTGCGCATGTGCTGTGAGCGCGTTCTACGCAGCTGGCACCGTGTCTAATGACTCACGCTCCGGCACCGGCGAGCCGCCGCTGAAGCCGGAGTTTTCGCGTTACATCACCGGCGCAGGCTAGCGTATACAAGCTTCGCTTGAAAAGACTCGTGTACTTACTCCCGTATTCAGAAATGCAACTTAAGTTGAAGCACATGCTTGACTTGATTTAAATGACGCCTGGCGTGAACGGTCCCAAGACGCTCATTGCGTTTCCTTCGGCGCGTTCGCGATAGGCGTCATTTTGATCAAGTCAAGCATGAGCTTCAAGTTAAGATGCATTAAAGAACCCTACGCGGCAAAATTCATCCGGAGTTCCCCACTATAAGACATGCCTCATAATTGTATCGAGGTTTTTTCATGTAAAACCCCAGCACTTTTGAGGAATACATGGTTGCGCTAACAGGAAAACAAAGACTTAGAAAGAAAAGTAGGAAACGATAGGTCGGGCGCTGAACTTCAACTGTTTTATGCTTACAGCAGACCAGAAGGAATTCAGCAAATGCGCATGCGTGTGTCAGTGTCGCCTAAGGCGATTACAGTGACGTTTTAACAGTCGCATCTCGTAGTCAAACAGAAAAACAGACGTATCACTAATACAACTCGGGCCTCTCTCTTTTATGTGATAAGCCTCCAAAAGTTCTCTTGCTAACGTATCACCACTTCTGCCAATTATCTTAATGTCACGCAGTAGTGGTTCACATCTGCCGGCCAAGCTAACCATGCAATGCGCAGGTAAGTGCGCACTGCCTTTGTTTATGATGGACAATTCATGCTCCCGTGCCCGATCATTGACACATCTCCCCGTTTGGCCCACGTAGGACTTCCCACATTTCAGCGGTATCTCATAAATAACGCCAGTCGCACATTTCACGCAAGGTCTGGTGTGGTTGTTCTGGCATACGGACTGCATTAATGAGGTCTTAGGAGATGTTAGGCTACATGGAAAGGGCATGCTATTTACACATGAAATCCCTTCCCATGATAATCTTCAGTTTTTAGATCTGAGTTTAGTTCTTGACAAAAACCACCTCTGTTGGCTGTATAGCCTACGCGCACTGAAGGAATTGCTGCCGTACGATTCGGCACAGTCAAAGTTAGTAAAAAGAGCCATAGCCACTCTTTGCCTTGAGTCTGCTCTCATGAAGTCGTGCTCTCACACTATGCAGGCTAGCTTTGACAACCAATTGGCGAAGCTACAGACAGCCGGCTACCCGAGCTCGGTCGTAGGGGCCGTCTCAAGAACATTGCTCCAGAAGGTTAAGGGCAAAAAGCATATGCCTAGCCCTAACCAAAAAGGATGCAAGCCCGCAGTGGTGCCATATGTCCACAAACTTTCCCACAATTTGAAGAAAGTCGCAAATAAATTTGGTGTACCTGTTGTTTTCTTGGCGCCATGCAAATTGGCTGGACTGTGTCCGCGCATTAGCCACGTTGACAAAAAGTCCGGATGCGAGAAAAACCACACCAGACCTTACGTGAAATGTGCGACTGGCGTTATTTATGAGATACCGCTGAAATATGGGAAGTCCTACGTGGGCCAAACGGGGAGATGTGTCAATGATCGGGCACGGGAGCATGAATTGTCCATCATAAACAAAGGTAATGCACACTTACCTGCGCATTGCATGGTTTGCTTGGCGGGCAGATGTGAGCCACTACTGCGTGACATTAGGATAATTGGCAGAAGTGGTGATAAGTTAGCAAGCGAACTTCTGGAGGCTTATCACATAAGAGAGAGAGGCCCGAGTTGTATTAGTGATACGTCTGTTTTTCTGTTTGACAATGAGGTGCGACTGTTAAAAACGTCACTGTAATCGCCTTAGACGACACTGACACACGCATGCGCATTTGTTGAATCCCTCCTGCTCTCCTGTAAGAATAAAACAGTTGAAGTTCAGCGCCCGACCTATCGTTTCCTACTTTTCTTTCTAAGTCTTTGTTTTCCTGTTAGCGCAACCATGTATTCCTCAGATCTCAACCAACTCGCCCAGCAACAAGTTCTACCCCCCAGCACTTCGTTTAATTTAAACCCGCAGTTCAGCATACTGCATGACCACAACAAGCTGACACACTTTCTTCCGTCCCCGTTGCGTCTTAATTAGACGAAACGGGAAGAAAGGGTCGCTTTTCCCTACGTGCGTGGCCATGTTGCTTTGCGCATCTAACAATAGTGAGTTTTATGATAGCGTCTGTCGACTTGCGTACGTGAAACGCGAGCAGGCACATTTGCTGAACGTTACGGCACGCGTCCCTTCAAGGCTTTTAGTTTAACGTATGGAAAACACAAACGTAGGGAAGACGTTAGAAGACAGGGTGCCGTCTGGTATCTCGTGCCAAACATATCCAAATCATGACAATCCTTGAGCAACCATCCTGTCGTTCCTATGGCGATGCGTCTCGTTAGGCCTACGGACGCCGGAATCGCCGAACTGTCTCACTACGTTCTTTTCCTGTAGGTATTCCGCCGGACTCGGTCCTGGTACCCACACCCTTCACGCTATATATAAACTACCTACCTGATTGCCTAAGAAATACCCGTGCCATTATGTACGCTGACGATACCTCACTGGTGGTTATCGCTGAACCCATTGAAACTGCCACACATTTTTTAAACTCAGAACTTCATTCAGCTCGTCAGTAAATGGTTTTCCACAAGTAAACTTTCTTTGAATATTGCCAAGACTAAATCTCTTATCTTTGCATCTACCCATAAAAGATGCCTGAATGTTCCTTCTGGAAAACCAATAGGAGATAATGACAGAACAAGTCAGTACAATTCAATACTCGGTTGTAACATTAGATGCAGCGTTTAACTGGAAATCACACATTAAGAAATTGTGCAAGAGACTTTCTTGTGCACGTTTTATTCTGGCTAAAGCTCGGCGGCACTTCTAAATACACATGCTGAAAACATTGTACTTCAGCTTTTTCCAGTCTCAATTAACTTATTGCATAGAGTCTTGTAAGTTTTGGTTCACTTACAAAACTTACATTGAACCTATCTCACGACTGCAAAAGCGAGCATTGAGAATAATGAATTGCACAGCCCCAAACACGCCCTCACGCCCTTTGTTTCTGAGCAACCAAATATTGCCGGTATTGCCGTTTCGAGATTTCCGTGTTGCACTACTTGTGCTAAGAATATTGTCTGGCGTCCCTCCTTTTCCTTCGCGCACATTTCAAACAGCCACAATTAATAGCCGCTCGACATCACAAGGAAAATGCCTTGTCCCCATATCTCGCAATGAATACGGCCAGCGTCGGCTGCGTCGCCTTCAGTACGTAGGAGTGAACATTTGGAATAAGATCTCTTGTGCTGTGTTAGAAACGTCTAACCCTTCTAATTCGTTAAATACTTTTTTTTCCTGATGCAAACAATTACCTCAACTACAATGCCTAATGTTTGGAAACTGTTTCTTATTCAACTGTCATTCATTTTATTGTCGCTATTGTGTTTATTATTGAAACCTACGAATAGTCGCTTCAGAGAGATGTGCTTTTTGGTATAATGAATGCTGCTCTTGACATAATATTCTTGCTTGTCATTATGATTCGCTCTTGTGTACTTGTGCGCTTTCTATTAATATGCTATTACTTCCTTTTCTCGATCAATTTTGTGTGTCATTTGTATATTTGTATTATTTCGGTAGTGTTCAGTATGTAAACTTCTGTCCTCAAAAAACTTCTCTGCTATTATTGCATGGATCTATACTAGCCTGTGGCTAAGGATCCAGCAAGCGATACCCATGCATTGCATCAAAGAAAAGGACGTAATAAAAAATAATTTGAATTTGAATCACAGAAGTGCATCAAAAACCGTTTAAAATTCCCTTCGTGTAAAATTGGTTCTGTCAGAATTTTATTTATTTTCTTAGTTATTTTTCTTGTTTATTTTTCCATTGTTTATATCTCTTACTCATTTCTCGCCTATCTATAACTTCAAGTCGTCATGGTGCACACTTCGAAGCGACAGGCGCAGTAAAGAGCGTCAGCAGAGAGAACGTGCAGCTGAGGCCAACACTTCCAAGGACTGCATTTTGATGGACCCGAGCAGGCTCGGCCAGCAGCTGCTCCCCCCGAAAGCAGTCCCTGTTGTCAGTCTTAAACACAGCGCCGTCGTCACGAAAGGGGCTGCGGCCCACCCGGTCACCAAGTACGGAGGTCGCAGTACAGGCGACCATCGCCATACTTATTTATAGGCACTGCGCCGGATCGTCCATGGCGTGTGCCCGGTTCTTCAAGGATCTGGCTGGCTGTTATTGTGGTTATCGTTGACCTTGGTGGTCATAGCCCACAAGCGAGGATGGCCAAGAACTGACGGAAGACAGCGCGAAAAGCAAGGAGGTATTGGAAAGAATGTTGCATAGTTTCTCTTTCTTTCTCTTTTTTTTTTCTTTTCCTTTCCCGCCTCGAGCGACATTCGTCGCATTAGGCAGAGCAGCTCCGGCTTGTCAAAGGTGCAGCGCCAGTGTGCAAATTATGATTGAAAGCATCATTGTTCACGACGGACGACAGGTATACGCAAAAACCGCAGTGAAATACGGCAGAGTTTTGTTCGAATTCAGAGCGACGAATCCAATAACGTCAGTGAAAAATTGCTGGCTCTCCCGTGATCGAGAGTGTAGATGTACGTATGAAATTACTACCATATGGCGTCTTTTGCTGCCTGTGGTGCCGCCACCTTCAACCGCTTTTCTTCTTCCAACAATGCAGAGCGCTCAGCGTCTGTCGCTACTTTGTCTTCTTGTCGCGAACCGCTCACGACTCACGGGCCTCCGCTGTCGTTCAAAAGAGCATAGGCTACCTCTCTATCTGCCTTTTGAACGTCGCTATTGGAAATGACAAATAAAAGTTCAGTGTACTATAGAAGTTGCTGCTTGAGTGATGTTGTGAACAAACATTAGAAAGAAATCGCAAGCGATATTTTTGTAACTTGTTTGGGAAGTACCTAGCGTATGTAATGCGGTCCTGTACAAATAGTTTGGGGCCAGAGACCGCATTTTCTGAACTTTTGACTGGTTCTCAAACATTATTTGTGTCTGCCAACCTGTCTGCAACCTGCCTGGAACCTGTTTTATGTACCTGAGTTTCCAATAAAAATTCCTTATTCGCCTACCTTCGCCCAGAAACCAATTGCTACAAGAAAGGTGGTGCGAAGAAAGCTAATTTCGCATGGTTGCGTGAACTGCAAAACATTTACTCTAAGGATCGACGATTGGTTGGAGGAGACTTCAATGCTCCTCATCAAAGCTGGGGATATGACAGGAATTAAGAAAGGGGTTGTATACTCCTTGAAGAATTTGAAGCAGCCGGCGTTATCTTTGCGAACGACCTGGACTACCCAACTCGTCACGCACTCCACTCGGGGCAGCGTGACAGCACGCCTGACTTGACTTGGACGACACTGGAACTTGTGAATGACTGGAGGTGTGGCGCCGACCCAATGGGCAGCGATCACTACCCAATCTGGATTGAAGTCGAGGCGAAGGCCACCGGAAAGAAGAAAAGAATAACGTCATCCGTAGACTGGGACTTGTTCCGTTCCTGTTTTGAGGCCTGCGACAAGAGCACACCGTTCCTAGAGAAGCTTTCAAGTGCAGCTGGGGAAGCCACTAGAAATATTGAAGTGGACGAGCATCTTGCAACACCTGACAAGCATCTCCTCCATCTGTGGGACACGCGAGCCATGTTACATCAGGTATACATCCATAATGGGAAGCAACACGTCGACTTGCTCAAGGTTCGTAACAAGACAGCGCAGGCGCGTCGTTATGCTAAGGAACTTGACCGTTGTGGGACTGTCCCGGTCTCGCGACAGTAAGATGACAAACCCAAAGGACACGGCATTACCTCACTGGGAGGCATGGACCACGCCACCCCCTCAGGCCGATGCCCGACGAACTATCAACTCCTTATGGGAGATTTTGCGCGAGGCCGGCTTGACCGGCAGGTTATGAAAGTGTAGTTTATTTTTTTTCCTTGTGAACCCCGCCATTGACCCCTACCCCTGCTTAGGCCACTGAGCCATCCTTTTCATTAAAGTTCATTCTCTCTCTGACTGGTTGCCCGGATGATCTCGTTTTGTTCTCGCAACGATGCGCGGATGTTCTCGTTTGAGTGCCCGGATAACGGCTGTGGCTTCTGACTCAAGGTCAATTGAAGGTCGCCGACAATGGGAGCTAAAAGCGTTTTATGCTTAATAATTAATCGACAGCATTATTTCGCTGCTGCAAACTTGGACATACTAGGCGAAACAAAAAGTACAATAGCATGAATTCTGCCTCACTTATTCGTCCACACAGCTGCTTTCTTTCATTTTCTTTCCGCTCAACCATGCGAAGAAATGAGCACGTGACACCAGGTACGTGGTTAACGGCTGTGATTGCTTAATGACGTAATTTTGCAAGTACAAAACAGTATAAGCACTCTCCCGGAGCCTGCTCAAATGTCTCATTTCCTTACGTGCTTGCTCTGCTGAGCATCTATAATGTGTTCTGCAATTTCAAGCCCCCTTAGTTTAACTAGCTGTCAATCATTAGTAGCAGTGGCAGTTCGACGACGACGCCACTGCGACGACTGCTCCGACACTATGACGCTAAGGTTGACACTTTGGGAAAGAGTCCTCAGCGCGGACAAACGTGTTTCTTAGAAGATTTCTTCTGACAAGACATCGTGATGATAATAACCGCGACAGGCAAGTTGCGTGGTAGCCAGATTAAATTTAGTTAACGTGTTATTATCGCTGTAAACTTTCTCTGTCACGGTGAGTTTGGGCAGAGTGGTTAAGGTTATTTCATTGCTCAAAGCTCTACGCCTTTGCTAAACGATGAAACATTGCCAAAAAAAGCTAAACGAAAGGAATACAGCAGAATCTTCTTATCAAGCCAGTTAACTATTATATTAAGCCAGTTTTTATGGCACAGTTAAGTATAGTTGTTTTAGATTGGTCATTGGGTGAAATGTTGCAGTCATCACGGTGTAAGTTTTTTTTTCTTTTTTTTTTTTTTGCAGGCGGTGCAAGCAATTGTGCAAGTGTCTGTGCCGTGGCACCGCGCGATTGTATTCATGTAGCTCGGCAGAAACCCTGATAACATTGTTTTGTTTTTTTTTTTTTCATCCTGTCTCAGAATGTGCCTTTTAGCAATTAGTATCAACCTTTTACTTTTTCTTAACCTTATACCAATTAGCACCAGCCCAGAGCTCTCCGTCTCATGAACTACCAAAATCACACTTCTCGTCGAGAACCTAGCAAACATGCGCAAAGCACCTGAAAGGGAACAACCCAACTGAGAACAGCTTATCCACCGTTTTCTGTCGTTTTGCAAAGGTACAGGATAACCATTTCGATAGAAATGAAAATTATTAGAGGCCACATGTCCCCTTCCGATCACGTCCTGTTCCCATTCAAACCGGAGCTGGAACGCTCCGCGGCATATATCAATAAGGGAATGTCACAGTGATGAAGTATGTGAGTTTCCTTTCGGGAACGTGTTTTAGCACTATGCGTGGATGGGCGAATTCGAATGTATCTACGGCTAGGCAGGAAGCTCACTGGCGGATAACTTTAGCGGCGCTTGCTGACTCAACTGTAGAAGGCACCGCCGACGCGAAAACGCTAAGACCAGCTTTGCCCAAGTGATGCCGACACGCATGATTCGTGCGAAGAAACAATGCGTGCTGGTAAGCCTGCGCAAGACGCCCGCAGGCCTCCAAAGCGCGCGTTAAACGCTTGGTCGATCGGCCGTTGGATCGTAACAGCGCTTCAATGAGAAAGAGAGTACACGCTGTTGGAAACTGCACTGGCACGTCCTTCTCTTGAGGAAAGAACGACTCCACTTCCGCCTACGATGGATACGACGGTTGCCTGGACCACGACCGCTTCTACGATGCCTCATCCAAGGAGGTTTATTAAACCTCCTTGGTCTCATCGCACAATCTTAAGGGCAACACCCTCATAACGTATGACAGTCAGACGACCTTTATGTAAAACAGTACAAAGAGAAACTGTTGACGAAGAACTGAAATTTGGGTTAGTTGGTACAGGTTCATCGTGGTGTCCTAGGTGCCAAAGAAGAAAAAGAAGAGCTACTCTGAAACTGAAACACTGAGAAATTGAAAGCGAAAGCGCTGTCGAAAGACCATCGAAGTCGTTCAGTTATGACTAGTGCCGTTATAAACAGCGCCGTTTGGTCTTACTTGGCGATTACGACTCCACGAAGAAACGCTTGACACAAAGGACTCCCGAGAAACTCCCGACCGCAGAAATCGTATCTTACTCCGTGAACTCCTGTCATAGCGGCCCGCAGCCCCGGTGAACAGAGAACCGAAAGACAATAAGGATGTCAGAATTTAGGCGTCACGTATGCGGCATTCCAGGCAGCTGACTTCCGTAAACAGTGCGAAGCGGGAACGACGCCGTCAGAAAGGGACGATGTGTGTCGGTCCGTACGTATGCATTTCCTGGCGTCGCGTATGCAAGCGGCTGTACCGGCACCGTTATACGTGGAAGCTGCCGCACCGCTGGCGCGTGTTCGTCTCGACCATGGCAGAGAGCGACTCCTCTCCCGGATCGCGTAATAGTGGTAACCCTCGCGCCGTACAAGCGAGGGAGACCGCGTTTCCGACAAGGGCGGCAGGGAGAGAGGGCGAGACGAAGAATTAAGGAGACGACGTCGGCCAACGAGGAGGACGTCCTCAGCGCGCGTCGACGCCAGCGGTCGATGACGTCCACGGCGATGGCCACCGCGAGGGTTTTATGGTTACGCGACGGCGGAGAGGTCCCCCCCTCTCGCGTCCAGCAGAGGCGCGCGCGCTCTTGAAAGCCAGGGCGGCAGCGGCGGCGAAGGCCAGGGTCAAGGCTGGCAGCACAAGTGCCGCTGTGCATCCTCCGGACCGCAAGTCGTGCCAGTCTGCTCCGCCGGCCGCTGCTGGTCCGCCGCTCCTCCACCAGGCTCCCCTCGTACGCGCGCTCTCTCGCTGCCATGAACAAGTGAGTGTGGAACACTGCTTGCCTCCGTCTCCGTGTGAGCCTGTGCCTGTGTGTGGTCGTGTGTGCGCCCGTGCTCCTGGACGGCCGCTGTTATGCCTGGACACGAGAGCTACTTGGGATTCTTCTTTACCGACAATAGCTTTTTTTTTTTTGCTTTCTCATCTTTCTCGATTTCGAACATCGCTTTTCTTCGAAAATATGAGTCCGTTCGCGGATAGCAGCCTCCCGCGCATTTGTGAGAACAAGACCGCAGAGAAAGGTTGGCCCGGCGCTAACGAAACTGTAGGACTGTGGCTACGATGTGGTCGATCGAGGATTTTTAGAGAACGCTGTGGAATCGGTCTCGAACGCGTGCAGACGTGACCGACAGACCTTGAGGTTGAAATAACACCGAATTGAGGGACCAGAAATACACGTCGCTATAACTTGAAAGCAGACACTTTCTCTGTCTCTTTTTTTTTTTTTCGTTAAGCTGAAAGGATATTTCCGGTTATATGTCTCACTTCGGCAGCGTGTATGAAAACGTGTGCTCTCTTGTGTGGAAAGTCGTTAAAAAATTAACTAAGATACGGAGAGCCTCTTAACGTGGTGCTTTTCATGCATGTATCTTGGAATGCTTATAACGGCTTCTTTAGTGGCGCGTTTATCGGAGTCATTCGATCACGATAAATGAGACGAAGACGACGGCGCAGCATTGCATGGTGACCACTTAGATCTAGAGGCATCGATAGCACCCGGTCCGGACAGGACGAGACAGGAGAGACCCGTGGTGACCCGTCACGTTCCATACACACTTTTTCTGTTTTTGGGCACTGGTTCTCGAGCTATATATAACCACTTCGCCATAAGGAAGCGTTCTTAACGATCTCGATACGGGTACGGGTTAAACGCGGGCAGTCGCGCCTGATATGTAGGCAGTAAAACAGCGTTACGTTTTCAAGCCGAACAGGTGGATTTAGATAAAAGGCCTCGCACAGCATTCCTTGTGTCCATCACCTATAACTTATTTAGAGATCTGGAGTTAAGAAACCAAAGAACGCGTCCGAAACTTCCGTTAGGCCAGATTTTTCGTCGTGTGACCCTTTCTGTCTTTCTTTTTTTTTTCCTATTTATTTTCTTCTTTTTTTTTTTTTGCGACGCTGCTCTCCGTGCCGTCTTGTCTAACCAGAGACCGGAATGACTTGCCCTAGACTAAACAAAATCCGAAGAGACGCCGGAGTCGTTAAGGAGGAAAGAAAGGGAGAATTGGCAGGGATGTTAGCCAAAAAGAAGCTTCGTTAAGCCATGCGACACGGAAAAAAAAAAAGTAGATTCGCAACAACCCGCGACGATTGCGTGAACAGGGTAGCGATCGGAAGACGCGGTCAACCCGAAGGCAGCTGCGAAGACCTCGCCACGTACGCCGCAAAAGAAATAGCCGCTAGAATAGATGGAAGGACACGTTTTAGGGTGCCGAGAAACATAGGCAAAGCTCGAAAGGACAATACAGAGGAGCCAGTGGAAAATGTGAAAGTAGTTCGCCTCCATGTCCTACTCTTTTTTTTTTCATGTTCAATGTCCAATATAGCAGCACACGGGTGACAAGAGACATTGTTGTTGTTTGGAGCACTAGAATAATTTCGACCACCCGGGGTTCACGACCAAACGATACGCGACCAAAGCGTGGTACATTTGCATTCCAACCCGACCAGGCTGCGGTCGCCGCGGCCGGGAGACGAACTCGGGACATCACGCCCGGCAGCAGAACTCCACAGCCACTTAATTACCGCGATAGCTTAGAATATGTGACTGAGCCCCAGAGGCTGACATTGAAAGAACTGTGGACACGCTAGCCTTGCCAGTGACCTATCATGGCGTTACAGATAACAGAGCGTGGCTGCCGCACAGCCGTCGTCGTGAGTAGGCACAAAGGTTTGCAGGTTTCCGTATTAACTCGCAGGATTTCAAACCACAATATTATGATTAGTTGGTCATAACTAAACCAGCGTTGGCGAGTAAGAGCAACGGCAGCTTCAACACAAAATTGAAGTATGCGTGCGTCGTTCGGTGGAGAGGTCAAGGAAAAGGCACGACATCATTTGAACGATAGCAGTCGCACCGGCTGTATCAACTCTTACTTTAGCGTGATGCATCTAGCCAAGCTCTGTTCATGGCGAAGCACTTTTTCGAGGTACTATCGGCGTCCAATTGAAACGCGAACAGCGGAGCGCGTGGCCGAAGCACAACTGAAGGTACAGTGCGCGCCGTCCAGTCATCATCATTGACAGGCACGTAGTACATCCGGTTTGACCGCACTGCGCGATGACGCTACCCCTGTTCGTTCCAGGGCCGGTATTTTGTAGCGATGCCTTTTCGATGCTAATGCCTTTTCGCGCTTTTCGTGCTTGGTCAGTGGTCAGAGCGACGGTCCGCTCACGTTATCAACGGGATCAGCCGGCCGTGAGCGGTGGATGATAGCACTAGTATAGAATAAAGCACAACGCATCGCTACAAATACCGGCCCTGTTCTGGTTCTCCTTTATTTGAAAGCGGCAAAAGAAAAATCAAAGAACACAGAAACTAAAATACCGCAGTATTGGCCGAATGTTGTCGCAAAGTGCGGTGAAACAGTAAGTGCTATCGGCTTCAAGTGAAACGCGAACAGCGGTGCGCGTGGTATGGTTCGCGCCATCATCATTACTGCGGCGTCATCCTTTCTCGCTTTCAAATAAAGGAGAACGAGAACAGAAACAAAAAAAAATTCAGTGACGTTTGACTACGTGAACGAGGGTTACGAGCAATCGTATGCGTGCTACGCGTATGTCAACTACATTGACTGTGACGTCTCGCAGATGCCAGAGACGATCACACACAAATTATAATTAAATTATGGAGTTTTACGTGCCAAAACCACCATCTGATTATGAGGCACGCCGTATAGTGGGGGACTCCGGGATAATTTGGACCTCCTGGGGTTCTTTAACGTGCACCTAAATCTAAGTACACGGGTGTTTTCTGCATTTTCTTACACGAAATCTCAGCATGGGCTACTGAAAACTGTTTCGTCCGCTGGCTAGGCTAGATGCTACGGCGCTGCTATTGGCACGTGAACTTTTCGCGCGCAGTTTCAGTCCGGCGTCGACACGGCCATTTTCCGTGGCGGGATGATCCGCGCATTTCTCATGGCCTGAGTGCGCATCCTGATGTATACGTTTTAGTGGCATACGTTTATTTTACAAAATGCAGTAAGATATAAATGAATAAATCTATTCATTGATTCATTCGTTCGTTCGTTAATTCATTTTGTCTTGGGTGAAGAGCCCAGTCTTCGCGGAGAGCGTGATGGACGCGCCGACACCCGCACCGATTGAATGATTTTATTTGTTACAAAAATAATTTGGTTGTCTAGCACTACCCGCACCGAAGACACGTCGAGAATGTGCGCAACGTGGTCGCAGCTATTGCACACTACAGGATTGCGCACCGAGCTTTCTGTCTCCACGATGTAATTATTGCGCGCACAAAGTCGACGGACCGCAACAACAGAGCGACGCGTGCGCACACCGTGTCGCGTATCCTCGGTATAGACCGCTGGAGCCAAAATGGCGCGCGCGCCGTCATCACCGCGGTCGGTGGCTATAACAGCGGTTGTGTGCCGGCGAGGGAGTGGGTGATGCTACCGTGCGCAGCGTCCTGCTTCGTTTAAACGCCCGCGCTTCGTGCGAGGACTGATGCACAGCACATCGTTACAGCGACACTTTCTCTCGGCCTGGCGCTCGCCTAAGGCCCCGCGTCACATTCTCTCTCCCCCACCCTCCTCCTCTCCCGTCCCAGCCGCCATAAATCTCCCCCTGCCGCGTGAGCGCTTTACTAGAATCGTGGTCATAAAACCTCCATTCTGCATACCTTGATCGCACCGCTGCGCGTCTGATCTCTCTTGACCGCCTTTTGGCTTCTTCTACTTTTTCTTTCTTTCTTTTTCTTTCTTCTTTACGTTTGTACGCCGGCTGTCTATTTTGCCCCCTGCAAGTCGGTGGCTGATAACATTCCAGATTCAAGCGCTCGCTTATGGATTTTGTTGTACCTTCTTTTCTCCCCCCCCCCCCCCTGGTTTGAGTAATTCCCGAGGAATAGAGAATGAAAAAAAAAAAGTACTAATAATAAGTAGACGCAGCCAAATGGTCCGCGGCTTACTTTCTGATTTTTTTTTTTTCGCCTTAAACAGCATCACGATATCGGAGGCAGAAAAAGAAAATATCCCATTAAGGAAATCCTTCTCGGTTTCTTGCGCATTCACGCGGGCATTTCTTCTGATTTTTTTATGGTAAAGAAGGACGGGCAATACTAATCCACCCGGGAGGCTGAGGCTCATGCAGGGCTCATTTTCTCGTCCTCGACTTCTTGCTCTTCTAGCAAATCGCACTTTTAGCTCTCCGACACGATGCTCGCGTCACCTCGTGCAGCGTACATTCTAAGAATGTTGAGCCCAAGTAATGGGAGAGAAGGGAGACGACTGCTCCACTTGCATACTTAAGGGTTGCTTCGGGTTTCTTTTTTTTTTTCTCTCTCTCTCTTTTTTTTCTCTTAGACATAGTCATTGTTACACGGTAATCTTCCCTGCAAAATGGCGCGTAAGAAACCGGATGATTGGATCCGTTTCTTAATCGCCCGCCGATGCTCCCGCTCCCTATATATAAAAAAATATATGCATACTAAACGCGGTGTTCACTCTGTAATGGCAGAGTAGCGAGGTATACAAACCCACTAAATAGGAACTTTCAAATAATACTTCTAGTTCATTTGCACCTTGTGTTGTCCATTCTTGTCTGGAGTCTTTTCAGGCTGTTCCCAAGTATTCTCGTAATGTACCAACAAGCTCAATTTTCAAGCTCGCTCGTTTAAACGTTGCTATTTAGTGCCTATCCTCCTAAGACCCTTTGTAGAATACATTGCACATTGCCTTCAACATTTTTTTTTTCGAAATTCACTCGGAAGTGATTACGCAAAATACTCACTCTGTGTATGAAGAGCGGTATGAAGTAGGGCATGTGTAACCGTAAAGAAGTGGCTTACTCATGTTCTTGTCATCCGCTTTCGAGAAATTTGACAATAATTTCGTCTAGACCTCTGTGTCATCCCAGACTGCCGAAAATAACCTCTAGGTGTGTTTCGAAGTCACTGAGACTGCGTGAAAATGCCGGACGCGGCAGCAACATGGCACTGTTATACACGTAGTTCCATCTTCATGTCTGCGTTTAGCCAATGAAATGCAGTTTTTTACCATAGCACACATCAAGATATAGTTGCTGTTTTCACGTACATGGGGACGCAGCTTTTGGCATCTAACCGTGGTGTTCAAATTTTAAAAATTGTTTTTCAAGTTCCTAACACAACAGTAGACAATAAAAACCGCACTGAAGAGCGATTATGCCCCATAGCGGAGTCCGGGTCTCAGGAGGCTATATAAGGAATATGCGAAGCTAATGGGGGTGGTGATGTGACCAGGTGTCGGTGCTTCCTGGTAGTCCCTCGTCGTCAGTGAAAGCCCTTGGCCTACAGGCACGTCCGATGGTCAACACCTTGCATCCAGAGCGTGGCCACGCCCTATAGCGCGCACGCTTCGCAGTGCACGAAATGTTGGCAAGGCGAGACTGCCGATGGCGTGAAGTTAGACAAAGCCAGGCGTGGTGAAATCGGCGTCCGTGTTCGCCGCTCACGTTTATATTCCATTCAAGGCCGCTTTCTCGAAAGACAAAATGACACAATGCGGTGTTCGAGATAAGGATTATAATAAGGAGAGCGGATTATAACTAAGGCAGAAGGAGGTCCTTAATAAGACTTGGCTGGGCCACCCACACCCGGGGAATTCGTTAACCGTCGCATAATGAAAAAAAAAAAGCCGCGGGTTAGCCATATCTTCTCACTTCTTTATTAGCTTTCACCGTAACGTGGAAACAACGTTTTACCGACTGCAGCTAGGATTTTCCTTCGCCAAATACTGCCTACTTAACGGCTGGCAGGCTAAATCCTCATCGTGGGATTGTGGCGAACGAAATGAAGGCGTCTAGATGCTGTACAAAATGCCCAGCGGAGGTGATAAGTAGAGACCGGATTTTAGGCAAATGCATTTTTTGTTACTTGCACTCCTATCGCCCCACTTTGATATATGAGCATGAATTAGAGGTTAAGAAGGGCTTTTATAGTGTTTTTATAGTGCCTATAAATGCCTATTTCGGCGTTCGTGCCTAAATGCCTATAAATGCCTATTTTCAATATCGGCGCCTATATGAACACTAGTTAGCCTCAAATTTCGCTTTCGAATGCAGTTAGAGACCGTTATTTATGTTACCGGAAACACTGACTGTTCGGAACTTTATGGGGTTCAACCTAGTCCTCTAGTTCAACCAACTCCCGGAAAACAACCGCTAGCAGCAGTGAAATGGGAGGCGCCGGCCAGTATACGCCGCCGCGCTGACATGGCGCGAGCGGTTGGCGAATGCGAAACCGCGCAGAGCCGTCAGGGGAACGGAGAGTAAAGAGCAAAAGAAGAAAGAAAAATGTGATGTGCACGCGGTTTTTGTTTTGTTTGTAATTTACTTTGTAAGGTGTTCACCGCCATCAAGTGTTCCTTCTCAGCGGACAAGATGCTAAGTGACAAGAGGCACAATTTTGAATCCAAAAATCTGGAGATGGTGGTACTTTGCTATTGTTTCCACAATCTTCACAGTGATTCTTAGACTAAGTTCCGCGTGCTTTCCAAACACATTTCTTCAAACATGTACACTTCAAATGGGCGCAAGTGTATTTGGCAGTGTTAGGACGTGTGACCTGTACAATTCGGATAATGTCATTGTATATGAGAAGATTGCCAGAGTTGCACCTAAGAGTCCTAATGTAAGAATATGTTAATTTCTAAATAAATCGCAGTTTATCTTGCATTTCTTATTTGTCTGTTTTGGTGTATCTTGATTGCTTAAGGCAGACATAAAGTTGCGCTTTTTTTAACCAGTAGTCCCAACTTTCAAGCATCCTTTTTCATGCCTGTTTCACTATATGAGGCGCTCGAGTACAGTGGCCATTGAACATGAATATGAGCAGTGTGCTTGTTGAATTAAGCCAATTTATCGTGATTAGTCCAGCAGTTTTATGGGACAATTGCACGGCTATGTTCAACTGTTGGCACTTTTGTGCCATCATAAACAATAACATTTCTTGTTTTCCTGTCGTAGATACAGGTCGCGGACGTCTTCGTTTGAAATTAAATGCATTTATGTAAAGGTATTGTCCCTATATTTAGGACGTTGGAGGCCTAAAACGTTGTTTTCCCTGCCTATTTTTGGCGCCTAGAACGCGCTTCTTTATTGCCTAAAGATCCGGCCTCTAGTGATAAGTGTGCGCCCAGCTGTAGAAGAGCTGGCGAGAGGTGTGCTTTCCTCAGCGGCTGTTCGCTGACCTTGGTCTACTCCAGGCCTTGCGAAGAAAGCATTATGTACGTACTGTTCGGATTTTTTTAATTTTCGGTTAGGTGCGACCTAGCTTCGAAGCACTGGTAGCACGCATGCGTTGGCACTTAGATAAACTTTTCTTCATTTTTTTTTTGACATCGAGCTAAATCTGACTTCGCTTCCTGTGACTTTTTTATTCGTTTATTTATTTATTTCTGTTTCATCGGTAGGTTTATTTCCGCGTTTTAAATAATCCTAATCCCTCACACCACCTTAGCCAACTTGGGAACCAAAGGGAGAAGCGGGAGGCCATGTTTCCAAACTCTCCACTTGATGATGTGATGTTCTGCGAGTACAATAACACTTACGGCGCCTTCCTGCGCACTAAGGGCTCTTTTCAATCGCGTACAGGGCCGCCCACTGTTAAACGGAACACGTGAGTGCATAGCACGTGCGAATTTTCACCTCCTGCAAGTGTACAATCTCCCAGCTTAGCATCAGCTGACTTGTGGCTGGTGGCGCTGGCAACCTTTCCGCAGACCCGCGCAGCACTGCATTACACATAGCACAAGCAAGCACCTGAAGCTATCGGGCACCAATAAAGTGACAGGCGCACATTAGAGTGTTTCCTTCAACGGCGAATCGCACTGCACGCGGTCATACTTTATCGTAACTCGTGCGTCATTTCACCTATGCTAGTCGCAAGCTGATCGGTTGATTGGTTCGCGATGTTCAACGTCCCAATTCAATGATGGGACTATACCAGATTCCCCCTTAGTCAAGGATTCCAGTTTAAAGCTGAACGCCTGAGGCTCTATCAACGTGCACTGAAATCTAAGTACAGGAGGAGGAGGAGGAATAAACTTTATTTTTGTACAGCATATTTGTGAGACCTAGGCCTCTCTACCGAGATGACGGCCTCGAGCCCTTGGGCTCTGGCGCCATGTTCGGCCTGCTGGATTGCCTTAAGTTGGTCTTCCGGTGCAGAGCTGAGCAGCGCGGTCTCCCACTGCTCTCTGGTCTTGTGTGTTTCATTCTGTGTGGGTGTCCCAGGACAAGCCCAAACCATTTGTTGTAAGTCCGCCCTTTCTTGACAGAATCTGCGTCTATCGGTGTAAAGTTCTGGATAGCAACGATGGTAGGCCACTGGATTCGGATATGTTTCTGTTTGAAACAAGCGCCATGCCGTCGCTTGCCGTCTACTTAGCGAGGAATGTGCCGGGATGGAAACGGGCCCTTTCCCATTTATAGTGTTTGGTGATCTCGCTAAAGATGGTCATCCGGTCTCTCTCCGTTCCCAGTATTCGCGTGTCACCTGCTCGGTCCGTCAGTTCTCGAGCCAGGTTGTGCGCTATTTCGTTCCCGGGAAGGGAGGAGTGTGCCCCTATAATGTAAACAGCTCGATCTTCACGATAGTTGGCTAAAATTCTTGGCGCTTTCGGCGATATTTTTCCTTTGGCCTTCTTCTCCGATCGAAATGCCGCCGCAGCGGCCCAGAGTCGAAACCGCGACCTCGCGATCAGCAGAACTGAGCTACCACGGCGGGTTCGTCATAAGCATTCCTTGCTGTTGAGCGATGGTTGTTTCAATTACCTTATTTGATGTACCTGCGTTATACTTCTTATTTGAGCAAATCTGTGAAATTAGCGCACCGGGTGATACTAATGTAAAACATTGTGCAGAAACCACCGACCATGATTGTCAATGTTAAGCGAATAGCCCGAACGAACGAATACACCAGCGAGCGAACGAACGAGCGAAAAAAAGCAGGCGAACGTTTTCCTTGCCGAGCCCGACCACCAATCAACCCGGAATACGACTAAAAGAGCCAAAGAAAGGTACTCACTTTAAAAACAAGCATGACGTATTGAAAGACATCTTTACCTTCAAAGTTCCCTGAATTCAACTTTTCACGAGAGTATCACTTCAGGAATAGGTTTCTGGTATGTGGTATAATAACGTAATTACGTAGCGTTTTACCATATAAAACATTCAAATTACACAAGAAAAAAATGAGAAAAAAAATTCTTGGTGGTTTAATCTGAAGGAGAATGTCATACAATTTCCGCAGATTTAACACCTTCCGCAAACGAAAACTAATTTCCTCCTTGGTGCAGATCGACAATGGAGCTGCCACCTCGTTTAACGGTCTGCCACACTTTAATGACTTACGCGGGGATAAGAGTGACACGTCCCATAGAAGTGTTACAGACGACACTAATTCAGCGCTGGACACTAGCAGTGTTACCAAAACCTAGCGCGAGAAATCGCAAAAGTCGCTGTACTTTTTCACTTCCCCTCATATATGTTGCCCACCCGTGCATCTCCCAATAACTTATAAAAAACTTAGCTGCCGCTGGTGTGAAGCGCCACTCTGCACAAGTACATAGAAGTGTGACACCCTTCAGTCACATTCTCCACCTTTGCGGGCGCGACTTCTTTTTTTTTTCGTTTTTTTTTTTTTTGATACTGTCCGGTGGGAAGAAAAAAAAAATTGGAGGACGCTTCAGCTTCGCTTTTAAGAGTGGAACGCGATAGCATTCAAAGATTCCTGACTGCTTCTCACGCTTCCCGGCAAGTGCAGCTTATGTAACCATAATGTTTACCGGGAAACGCTGGCGGCGAACGCTATGCATGAAGGCGGGGTTTCTGGTAGAAACGTCCTGCGTGGGCCGAGCTTCTGTTATTGTTTCGCACTTTTAATATTTCAGTCTTAGAAGACTTAACATAAAAGGCATGCGCAGTCGGTGTTTTAATCCATCGCTTTGTATGTGGGCTGTCATTCTCAAAATTCCGAGGAATAACCTTGTGAGGACTGTAAGACAAGGTATGAGCAACTTTCGAGATAGAATAGTGTGGCAATATATAACCCGCATACACCTCATGTCATATTACAAGGCTTGGCATATACATATACCTAAATATATACGGAAATTTCTCGCTCACTGACAACGCCGCCGATGCCAGATTTTCTGCAGCAAGGAGCCCTTAACGCTACCGCGTTGAAAACATGTGGCAGATCCAACGTACCTTCTCGGAATCTACAAAGAGCGAGGCCTTTTTAAATTCATAAAGAATGCTGAAACCTGCGTTAGTTTGTGTGTCACTGCAATGCCAGTGCAAGGTCACATACCGAAGGCCCTCCTCGCCCAAGCCCACATCATCCGCGTTACAAGCTGCCCAAACGCAGCCCCTTCGCACATACGCGGCTGCGCGCGCATGCGCTCTGGCGCACCCGTGCTACACCATGCAAGACGCACGGCTGTGACCTAACGGTTAGAGCATAGGGCTGCTGTGCTCGAGGACCGCGGTTCGATCCCATAGTCGGTCACGTAAATCTTTAAAGCGTGAGCCGTTCACCGATACAGCAGCAGCACCCAGCAGCCACAGTCAGGAACGACCGGGGGAGGGTTCGCAAAAAAAATTATGAGGTTTTACGTGCCAAAACCACGATCTGATTATGAGGCACGCCGTAGTGGGGGACTCCGGGAAATTCGGACCACCTGGGGTTCTTTAACGTGCACCTAAATCTAAGTACACGGGTGTTTTCTGCATTTCGCCCCCCATCGAAATGCGGCCGCTGTGGCCGGGATTTGATCCCGCGACCTCGTGCTTAGCAGCCCAACACCGTATAGCCACTAAGCAACCACGGCAGGCAGGGTTCAAAAAGAAAGCTTCGCAATAAAAACCAAGGAAAACTCAGCTGCGGGCCAATTGTGATCCATCAGCGACACCTAACGTTACGCGAGCTCACTTCAGAGCACACCTGACCACTTTACTAAAACGCTCTATACCGTGTTCCACGCGACGTACGAGGGGCAGCTTTCCGTCAGAAGTGGTGAAGTAGTAGTTCTTCGCTATACCTGCAGCCAATAATTAACTTGTGGTTGTGGTTCCGGCCTGTGATTCGTATCTTTTTATGAAAAAAAAATATATTGAGATCCAAGACACATGTAGAGTGGAGCTTTAGTGAAGCGGTTAGTTAACTGCTTCACAACTAACGGCAATGCGAACGATTTCGTCTAGTTTCTTTAGGTGAACTCTTACGCAACGTTTATCCACCAGAAAGGTCACAACGCACTCTCGTACAATTTGTTTTCTGTTTATTCATTACATAGCTCACACAGTATACGCCGAAATGTAAACACCAAATCAGGTGCAAATGCAGAATGTCTAGACAGCGATGTCCCGAGGAACACGGCCACGCATGATACTTGTCGAGGGAACGATGGGGACGAGAGATGTTTGCACAAAGCACGGCACATTTAAGGGTTAATCCGTAACCCTTGTGTCAGAAAGACGCAAACCCATTCTTGGGGATGGGTGAAGAGTGGGCACGCACTCGGCGGCACACACGCATGGGGTAGGCCAAGAATGGGGTAGGCTAAATATAAGAAATACAAGAAGATCAGAGAAGTCGGCTGAATAACACGCGCTACAGCATTGGAGAGACGCATATGAGGTGACGCTACACCCGCAAATTTTATACCGTGATTTATTTCGTTTCATTACGCAGACGTTACGTTTCATTACGTTCATTCGACGAGAAACTAAGGCACAAAACCCCGCGGGGCTGGTAGGCGAAGAAGGCTTCGATTTGAAACCGATCCACGTACCTGCGAAAAGCTCCATCTGTCGGTCTTTATATGTTTTTTTTATTATTATTATTATTAAAGCTCTAGCCCTTTTAATCCCATTAACCTGCCCGTCTGCTTGTTACTTTCTGTGTATTGCGTCGAATTACATCAAAAATTCTGTTACGGCCGCCTGAAGTAGCTCCCCACCCTAAATACCAGCGGCACCGATTCCAGAGTCGCCCAGTTATTTTCCAGCGGCAGTGTTCGTTACAAAGCGGCATCGAATTCCAGAGGCGAATCGCTGCACCGCAAGGCCAGGCAAGCAGCGGTACTTGTTCCTTTTACTTCTTTTTTTTTTCATTTTCTGCGAGATCTACAATCCGGGCTGGATCCGCTTCTACATTGAGCTTTCGGGGCGCCGCTGGCATACTGATGGCGTTCTCGTATAGCGACACCGTTGGCCGAGCTATAGACGTAGACTCCGAAGGAAGACAGAAAGTGAGGAATGCGAAGAGGAAGGTTGGTATAGGAGGAGAACGCTGAGCAGGCTATTTTTGATGATGTCGCCCGCGGTACACCAAGCCTTGCACTGCCGACTCCTATATACTGAACTGTTTTAGTTCATACACGTCACCTGACTGACTTATTCGTTATGGTTACCTTTCTTTTGTTCGGTGCAGGCGTGTTATTTCATATTCATATATGTTCTCAGTGAAAAGGAGCAAGCGTATCCTAAATATAAGCTTTTAATAATAAAAATGAGAGAGTCCCCCCGCTGTGTATTGTGAGGCAGCGCTTGCTAATTTATCTGGAAACGAAACAAAAAATAAATACATTGCACACGCGTAATTTTTAAATTATTTTCGCACGTTGTTTTCTTATTGTTTTTTTTTTTAAGTACGAGGTGTTCTTCATCACTTCGTGAACATTCGTTTGCCTGTTGTAAAACGCTAAGTAAGCGTCCAGTGAAAATTTAGAGATGATTGTAAGGGTAAGGAAGATGGAAAGGAAAAGGGAAGTTTTTGTTCCGCTTGATTCCCCTATAAAAAAAAAAAAAAAAAAAAAAAAAAACAGGCGCGAGAGGACTCTGGAGGATATCAGCCCAGGATCGCGTCGAATTTTGTCATATCTACAAAGCAAAGAGATCGTTCGGGGAAAAGATTGAAGGCAACGAAACCTAACGTAAAGAGCTAAGTCTTCAGCGAAGAATTCAATTCGAAGCAACAAGGTTCCTCCAACAGGAACATACGTTGGGCGACTCGGGCTAAGAGGATTCCTCGACGGCAGAGCAAACATCCCAGTGATTGCGTCCAAGAAAGGAGGCTTCCAGATAATCGACGTCTGAAAATGCTGAGGCCGTGTCGGCAAAACGGCAATACTTAAGTATTTTCCCTTAAAGACGAGAAACGGCAACGGTATAAGGGGAAGTGATGGGTCTTCTCATGCCATCACCGCAGAATGCCGTAGGGCGCCAGACAAACACTGCGATGATAAATGTTTTGAGACAAGCACGCGACAGCGCAATCTAGTGATGAAAAAAAAAGTGCATCGATTCTTCGTATTTCTAGAAAATTCGTCTCCAGCCTGCCGCACTGGAGACTCGATCATGGGATACTTTCTCCTTATCACTTCGTGGCATTTCGTGGCCATTTCGTGGCTGCCCTCTCATTTCTCTTTCTTTTTTTTTTCGTTTTGTGGCTATGATCGCATATAGCTCATAGCCTCGACGGAAGTTAGCACACTAGAGTTAATGGCAAATACATGCAACGAATAACAATTAATAGTAAAAAATCTATCTGAAAGCAGAACACACGAGAACTAACTAAAATTAGACATTGCGCAACCTAACCACAACAAAATTTCGATTGGACTTTCTTCATAAAAAAAACTACACAAATAAACAAGAGCGCCGTGACCGTCGTGTGACCTCAGCACAAATGTACTATCGACAAAAAAGTTTACGGACCAAGGGATCTGACAAAAAGCTGAATATCTCCGCAGCCTCAAAACTCAGCCTGGTATTCCCATTTCCAGCCTCCACTGGTATATGCGAACAACATTGTGATGTATGGTTTTACTGGCTACTATTAAAGGCTGCTTGGATATTTAGCGTTTTCTGAGATCCCATGGTCCGTAAACTTTTTTGGTCGATAGTACATCATTTTACGCTCAAATAAAGTTCGAGCTGGCATGCGTCACCGTAGGCATGGTCGTCTTGGGGCCACTTCACTGCTGTCTCGGGTGACAGTTAAGGCTCTTCCTTGGAGCGTGCCTGCGTATGATGTGACTGCGACGGCGGTTGAAGCCACGAAACTGGGTTTGCCGTGTGCGTCCATCATTTTCGTTACGACCTCCTCGATGTGTCATTCTGCCGCCGTCATGTAGTCGGACCACCTTTTCATTCTCAGTTTCAACCTTTCCACATTACAAAAAAAAATTATGCAGATTCAAGCCACGTGTTGCAATCTATGCGAAGCGGGGCTTCAGTCAAGCGGTGTCAATAAATTCCATATACTAATACAACTAGCGGCGATGCGTAGAATGGTGTTGCCGTTCACCCTATGCAGCTTTCACTCTAATTGAATGTGTCTTATTCACCGCAGACGTCACAGCTTTCTTTTCACCTCGTCCAAGTTGTATGTTTACACACTACAACGCTCACGTGCTATGCCGAAGCACAAAACACCGAATCAGTCGGATGCGCAGGGTGAGGCATCTACGCAACGATGTTACTAGGACGAAGGTTATGTTTCATGCTTGTCGAGGCCCGACTGTAGACATGCTGCACCTGGCTTAGTGCAGGTCAAAGTGCGATCAAGACTCGTGTCTTCTCTCTCTCTCTCTCTCTCTCTCTTTCACTCCCCCATCGGGAAGCCTGACAAGCATTCAGGGATCTTTGAATGCTATCGCGTTCCACTCCTAAAGGCGAAGCCTTAAGCGCCTTCCAATTTTTTACTAAGACGATACTGGTTACGATGGTTACAATGTCGAACTGAGAACCCATCATTCGAAGACCGAATGGGAACTTATTCGATTCGCTAATTCGAAAGTTTCGAATTTCCGTCACACTCCCGTTTGTCAGAGAACCAGGAGTGCCCTCGGCGGCGCCAGAGAAACGCAGTTCGTGCGAGGAGGTCTGCAGGGCAGTGCAAGCTGCTTGCATCCACGTGTGCGCTGGTCTCGCACCGGTGCGGCCGCGGCATACTGATGGCAACGATTCTGCCGAGGGTCCGCTACGCTGCGCCGTGCAGTCGACGCGGAGAAAGAAAGAACACAACAAAGAAAGAAGGGAAGACGGAAAGTATAAAACGAGGAATGCGTACAGAGAAAGTGATGAGGAGCATACAAATACTGAGCAGGTCGCGCGTTCTTTTTCTGCGTTGCGCTGAGCTCCGTTTCTATAGCTACGCATGAAGATGCCTCGACAGTGCTAGATTTTCTTCTTTCCTTTTTTTTTTCTTTTTCCTTATTTCGTTTCTTTTTGTGTCCATCGCTCCCGAGTACCCGTTTAACAGACCTCCTCGCGAAAGAAAGAGCCATAAACGCGGCGTGGCGACGGAAAGTTCCGTCGTCGTAGTGTGGCTCGTTTATTCAACGGCGGAATTATATAGAGGGGACCATTATAGTGGAAAGAGTAAACTTGAAGCCGCAGTATATCCTGCTAGCGTCGGTAATGTGCGCGCGCGGCAGCGCTGTCGCACCAAGTGGCGGCTTCCGCCGCAATTTACTGTCGGGCAATTTTCGAAGCATGCAGCGAAATAGCCGTTAGCCGCTCGTTTGATTGCGGCGATACATACTGTTCAGTGGCATTCCCGGCAACCGCGGCTAACTCGTCGCCGCGGTGTCACGTGTGCCGCGTACAGTAACGGAACGGTCAGCTCTGTGATTAGCGTAAATGCATGGACAGATGATTGGCGCACGTGTCAAGGGGGGGAGGAAATATAATGGAGAATTCAATTATGGCTTCTTCTTCGTATGGGGCAACCGATCGATGATTTGTGGCAGTGTTTCACCACGAATTATGTTAAGACTGGTTGCGATGCTGCGGCAGATTTATCGTGTGAGTGTGCGGTGCCAATTAGGCGACAAGAGACAGCCACTTACAGGCCTCTAGAACCACGCCCACGCCAATGGCAAACAGGTGGCGAGCTTTCCGCGAGTAATATTCGCCCTGAACGCCTACGCTAATTGATGCACTTTAAACAGCGTGACGTTATAAGCGCGAACACTGGGGCATACTGTATAGGTAAGTGGGTGTACTTACCTGGAATAATGCTGAGTTCCACATCTCCACCTCGGTTTGAATTTTCATTTTCCGTCTAGCTGATGATCAACTTAGGCTGCCGATTATCTTAGTTTGCCGATCAACTTGCTGATTGTGCGGTCAAAGAGCGAACGGGGTAAGGGAGCACATTCTGCGTGAATATCGTACGCGCGTTTGTGTCTGTCTATGGCTGGCTGACGGCGTGCACTGTGCCTTCAGTTATGCTTCGGGCGCGCACTCCGCTGCTCGCATTTCGTGTTCCCCTAGATAGTATGCACTCTTTGTCAAAAGTATGCGGGCCATGTTGTCTGAGACAGCCAGGTTCACTACATGAAAGCAGTCTTAAGGTAGTTGCAGTGGTACGTGGCACATATTCTAACGCTTTAAAGAATGAAAACTAACGCAATGACCATCCAGATGTCTGGAGTGGTACTGTCGATGGTCGCGGCAGAAAAGGTTAGCTGATAAATGTAGGAAACCGGACAGAGTGTGCCCTTTCTGTCCGTTTCCTCTCTCCTCCTTTTTCACCACAAACACCGACAGCCAAACAAACCCGACATTGCAATGTGTTGAATTTGAGTGGTACATGTGCTCTATGTAAACACACATGAAAACGCATGAAAAAAAAAAAAAAGCTCGTCCGAAAAACTTGAGAAAGCCATTTCAGCGCTGGCATAAAGGCACAAGAGGAAGACACAGAATACATGGTGCGCAGGTTCCTGTCCCTCTGTGCCAGCGCTATAATGTTTTTCTAAGAACACGCACGCACAAAAGTATTTCGAACACGGAAACTGTGCCCGAACAGCTTCCCTATGCCCTCCAACGCAGACTGCAGAGGAAGCGAGAAATTGGGGTACGCATGCGCGCCGGCTGGCGATCATAGACGTTCAATTCCAATGACCTCTAGCAGCCTTAGGCTGCTAGAGCCTTGAACATTCGGCCACAGCTCCTGTGTTCCAATTACTTCTGTCCGCGCCTGCACGTTTACCATGACACAGCTGTCAATCCAAAGCGATATACAGCGGGAAACTTCTCGTTACGTCACCTATAGTTGTTCCATGGAGTTTAGAAAAAATTCCCTTCAGAGCAAAATGAATTTGCCTACCAAATGTAAAAATGCCTACTTTGGCTCACGGTCACGCACCTCAGAGACACGCAGTACATACGCACTTCGTGAGTGCGTCTTTCGCACTGCTAGTCATGGTTTCACCTTGATGTCAGTTTCATTGGATTCGGCAGTTCACGAGGAAGTGCTGCACTTTGCGGTGCGATTCACCAGTGCAACGTGTAGGCACATCCGCACGTCACCGTTCGTTTAACTCGGTGCAGGGTTCGTGCAGGACGAGTTGGCAGCATTCCCTGCACGCGTCAGAAAGGTTAGTGCAGCGTTCGTGCAGCGCTGGTTCCGCACAAGCAAGAACTGGCTGGCCCTGAACTGGCGGGAACCAAATCAACTGGAGTTGACGAAATGCAGGGTGAATCGAATAGACCCAATAAGGTGGCGGCGCTGCCACCTGAGGACAAAAAAATATATATACAGGGTGTTTCATTTCAGCTGCACCAAATTTTAAAAAATTGCCTGTGGCATATAGCACAATTATAATCCTTGATCTATAGTACTCGGTGAGGTGGCCATTACTTCCACGAGAAATCAACACGCCTAATTGAATAATGAACATAATTACGCTAATTCACTTTTTAATTAATTATTTACGGTCCATCTTTCAATCTACAAATTATAGCCGCTGAGTTCGCAAGGCGTATCCATTTGCATGGAACGAATTCTCAGGAATGAATCAGTTTCGAGATATTAATTTTCGAAGTGTCCGACGAAATCCATGCGCGTTCCAGTTAACTTTGTGCTTCAATACATAAAACAGCGTTTTCCTCAAAAAGTTAACTAGACCGCCAGTCGAACTGGGACGCGAAAAGAAGGAAGGCAGGGAGCTCAACCAGGCGCACGTCCGGTTTGCTACCCTACACGGGGGAAGGCGGAAGCCTTTATATCCCTTGCGGAATACGTAGTCACCAAATATGGCGAGTACATGCAAGTCGACGCATCGCGCACCATGACCCAGGCACACCGTCGGCGCAACACTGTCGCACGTACTATACAACACTGCGGCCTGCTTCGTACAACGAAGCATCTCGTGCGGGACTGCGCCGGTCTACAGAAGCTATACTCGGATATACTCCACCGCACTAACACGTGATCGTATGAACACTGCATTTCACCCACGCATCAACACAACGCTGAGCGGGTCCTGCCGTCAATATGGGATTTCGCCCATGAAGCGGTAATCCGGGCAAGGATATAATATTACCCCCTTTTAATTGCTAGTCCCCGTTTCCCCTAAAGTAGACGGGCATTGTATTACCTTGCATAATAATACTTTAACGCGTGATATATATATGAGTGGGTGAAAGAAGCTCGAGAACAAGTTGAGGACCGCCCAAAGAGCGATGGAACGAAAAATGTTAGGCCTAACGTTAAGTGACAGGAAGAGAGCGGTGTGGATCACAGAACAAACGGGGATAACCGATATTCTAGTTCACCATAAGAAGAAAAAATGGAGCTGGGCAGGCCATGTAATGCATAGGATGGATAACCGGTGGACCATTAGAGTTACAGAATGGATACCAAGTGAAGGGAAGCACAGTCTAGGACGGCAGAAAACTAGATGGGTTGATGAAGTTAGGAAATTTGCAGGCGCGAGCTGGAATCAGCTAGCGCAAGACAGGGGTAATTGGAGATCGCAGGGAGAGGCCTTCGTCCTGCAGTGTACAGAAATATAGGTTGATGATATATATATATATATATATATATATATATATATATATATATATATATATATTAGTGTGAAGTTCGATGGACCGGTACGATGCGCAAATGAAGAGAATGCAACATGTACGAAAAGTCTTGTTAAGCGTCGTTTCTGCTGGTAGGCCGGCCTTATATATAGTCAGAGTGACCATGCATATCTGTATTTGAATAAATCCACCTTGCACAACAGCAAATCGACTTTCGACGCTGCGGTCGGTTTCTTCTTTTTGATAGAGGTCGGTTCCCGGTCGAAACGTCAACAATAAATTTGATATATATATATATATATATTGTGAGCGCTAACTGTGCAGTTCATCAGTCGTCTTCATGTGTATATACCCATCCTCATAATCATCATCATTTTGTCGGGTTGGTGTTCGTGGGCTGTCTCGCGCTGTGTGACCATAGAAGAGCTCTGCCTTCGTCCCGGGCGTCGTCTCACAAGTGGTGGAGCGTGCGTTGTTATTCCCGTCCTCTTGCTCTACCGGTCACCCCTGGAGTTCCGCTCTGGTCGACGGTTGTGCTCGCCCACACCAGTCATGGCACAAACCACCGCATCCACTGCTGCTACCACCTCAGCTCCGCCAGCTGGGCCTATTTGGTCCGTCACCGCACCGCAACGCGACCCTCAGGTTTTTTCTGGCCTTCGCGGCGAAGACGTGGAAGACTGGCTTGACCAGTACGACAGGGTGAGCGCTTGCAACCATTGGGACGAGTCACACAAGCTCCGCTATGTTGCCTTCTACCTGGGGCAGGTCGCCCAAACTTGGTTTTTCAACCATGAGCGCGACTTCCCTGATTGGCCAGCATTTACTGCGCAGCTGCGACAGATATTTGGCACATCTGCTGGGCGCTCCGAAGTAGCGAAACAGAAGCTCGCTACCCGCATCCAGGGAGCCGACGAATCCTATACGTCTTACATTGAAGACGTTCTGGCTCTCTGCCGTCGCGCTCAGAGTGACATGCACGAAGGGGAGCGTATCCGCCATAGTCCTGAAGGGCATCAACTCCATTGCCTTTAACGCTCTTGTAGTCCAGAGCCCCACTTCAGTTACTGACATCATCACGACATGCCAACGCCTTGCCACGATCTGCGCATTTCGTCTCCCACGCGCCTCCTGCGACGCTCACCTTAACGACAACGACGAATTGCGAGCGCTCATCCGCATCATTGTGCGAGAGGAGCTTCACGGCCATGAAGTCCGTCCAGCCAACACCGCCATTGCGTCTCTGCGCGTTCCCCCTCCCAATTTGCGCGAGATCATCAAAGAAGAACTCGCATCCATGCCAACTGTCACACATGCCCGGCCCCCTGCGCCTGTTTGTGCACCTACTTACGCCGAGATTGGTTCGCGGCCTGCGGTCCCAGTTCCATCTGCACCTGCCACCGTTGTCTGCGACCACCTGGCCTCGATGGCAGCGAAGGCCCCCGTGCAACCATACGACTCTACCTGGCGCCCTTCCCGCCCAGTATGTTTCTACTGTGGCATACGTGGTCACATCTCTCGTTTCTGCCGCCGGCGCCAGCATGATGAACGACGTGGCTATTCCGCCTATGAGAGAGACTATGTGCCCAGATCGGATGCCTACGTTCCAGGACCCTATATATACTCGTCACGTCGCTCGCCCTCACCTCCGTTGTCTCAAAACATGTCCCGGTCTTCTCGCTCACCCCGTCGTCGTTCCCCGTCTCCGTTCCGCCGTACTTCATCGCCCCTGCGTCCTGCCTCCACTTCTTTCGACAACCATCCGGAAAACTAGACGCTGCAGTTTTTGGAGGAGAAACTGCTTGTTTGCGAACTTTCCCAATTCCTCCTGCTCGCCCGACTAATTTACTCGCTGTTTGTGTGGAAGGTGTTTCTGTCGACGCTCTTATTGACACTGGTGCCGCCATTTCTGTTATTCATCGCGCACTATGCTTCCGTCTGCGAAAAGTGCAAACTCCGTATGTTGGTCCGGTCTTACGTGGCGCCAATGACAGTCCGATTTACCCTACCGGACAGTGTACTGCTCGTGTCCTCATCGACGGAATTCGCCATCATATTCAGTTTACTGTGCTTCCATCGTGCGCTCATCCGATCATCTTAGGCTGGGATTTCTTGTCAGCCGCATCTGCTGTCATTTCGTGCGGACAACCACTTATAAATATTACGGACACCGAGCTCTGTGACGCTGCCGATTCCTCGCCGCCCCACCTTGTCACAGCGGCAGATTTTGTTCTTCCACCCGGCCAAGCCCGCATTCTCACCATTAGATCTAGCGAAAATATCGACGGCGACGCAGTGGTTTCCCCTTCTCAGCGCTGCGTTTTTCGGGGAATCGCCATCGCTTCTTGTCTAGTGCGTTTCTCACGCGGCTGCGCTAGTCTGACCGCCTACAACACGACGTCAGAGCCACTTCTGCTGCCAGAGGGGTCCACTGTTGCCATGCTCATCGACGCAGCCCCAGTATGTGTCGTCACTGCTTCGCCTGTTTCCTCCTTCGCCGAGTGTACGCCCACGGACGGTTCACCCAGTGCTCTCCGGGCCACTGTGAGTTCAGATCTGAGCCCAACTCAGACTGATGCCTTGCTGACCATCTTAAGGAAACACCAACCTTGTTTTGACGTGTGTTCGGATGGCTTGGGTAAAACAACCGTGGCCGCTCATCACATCGAAACCGACGGATCCCGCGTCATTCGTCGCCGCCCTTACCGTGTCTCGTCTGCTGAACGGAAAGTTATAGAAGACCAAGTCAACGACATGCTCGCACGGAACGTTATAAGGCCTTCAGCAAGCCCTTGGTCGTCTCCTGTTGTCCTAGTTAAAAAAAAGGACGGTTCGGTACGCTTTTGCGTTGATTATAGGGCACTAAACAAAATTACCCGTAAGGACGTATATCCCATGCCCCGTATTGACGATGCTTTGGATACCTTACAAGGTGCCGAATACTTTTCGAGCCTCGACTTGCGTTCTGGATATTGGCAGATCCCGATGCATGAACCCGACAAAGAGAAGACGGCGTTTGCAACACCTGATGGCCTTTTCGAATTTAACGTAATGGCTTTTGGTATGTGCAATGCGCCAGCCACATTTGAACGAATGATCGACACCGTACTACGCGGCCTCAAATGGAAAACCTGCCTATGTTACCTGGACGACATTGTCATCTTTTCGTCCAGCTTCTCCCAGCACCTAGAACGTTTAGACGACGTTCTCACGTGTCTAGCCAAGGCCGGTCTCCAGCTCAATACTAAGAAGTGTCGATTTGCGAGCCGCAGTATCAAAGTATTAGGTCACGTGGTCAGCAAGCACGGCATTGAGCCAGATCCCGACAAGGTCGCTGCTGTACAGCATTTCCCAACACCAACCACACCTAAAGACCTTCGCAGCTTTCTCGGATTAGCGTCGTACTTCCGCCGCTTTGTCCGTGGCTTCGCGACTATCGCAGCTCCTCTTCATAAACTCCTGACCACGACCACACCCTTTACCTGGACGGATGAATGTGAAGCCGCCTTTCAGACCCTCAAGCGATGCCTCACATCAGGACCAGTGCTTCGTCACTTTGATCCCACAGCCTCTACTATCCTCCACACTGACGCAAGTGGGCATGGAATAGGCGCTGTCCTGCTGCAGCGGAACCACGCGTCTGAAGAGCAAGTCGTGGCCTACGCGAGTCGTACTCTTTCTCCTGCTGAGCGAAACTATACTATCACCGAACAAGAATGCCTCGCCATCGTATGGTCCATACAAAAGTTTCGCCCCTATTTATATGGCCGCCAATTCACAATTGTGACTGACCACCATGCTCTGTGTTGGTTGTCCTCCCTGAAGAATTTGTCCGGACGCCTCGGCCGTTGGGTTCTGCGTTTGCAGGAGTACGACTACACTGTCACATATAGGTCTGGCAGGCGCCATCAAGATGCTGACGCTTTGTCTCGTTGCCCGCTGTCGCTACATGCCCCTGTCTCACCTTCCCTCCGTTCGGCACCGCCCAGCCAACCGACCACAACCATGGCCCCGGTACGGTTCGTGACCTCGGTCGACATTCTGTCCTCAGAAGACCTCGCCTCCCTGCAACGGGCAGATACGTACTGCCGCACAATTATCGACCGGCTCACTGGCTTATCCCGTCCTCCCAACAGCCGCTTAAGACGACAACTGGCACGGTTTAAACTTCATGATGGCTCATTATTGCGGCAAGTTTACCACCCTACCGGTCACCGATGGGTCCCAGTCGTCCCTCGCTCACTTCGACTGCAAATTTTACAAGCTTTTCACGACGACGCAACGGCTGGCCACTTAGGATTTCATAAAACCTACGACCGCATTAAGACTCGCTGTTTCTGGCCTGGCCTGTCTACTAGTGTTGCCAAGTACGTCAGTTCGTGTGCGTCATGCCAACATCGAAAACGTTCGACCTCTCTTCCCGCCGGCCCTTTACAACCATTGCCGTGCCCGTCCGTTCCCTTTGAATTCGTGGGCATCGACTTATACGGACCCCTTCCGCTTACACCCGCGGGTCACCGCTGGATTGTCACCGCCGTGGACCATCTCACTCGCTACGCTGAGACGGCAGCTCTTCCTTCTGGTGCGGCCTCTGAGGTCGCCGAGTTTGTCCTGCAAGCCATTATCTTGCGCCACGGTGCGCCTCGTGTTCTTCTAAGTGACCGTGGCAAGACATTTCTTTCTCATGTTCTTGCTGAAGTCCTGCAAGCCTCAAACACCATTCATAAGACCACCTCTGCATACCATCCCCAGACCAACGGTCTTACCGAGCGTTTCCATCGAACTCTGTCCGACATGATCTCCATGTACGTGAAACCCGACCACACAAACTGGGACACTATACTTCCTTTCGTCACGTTTGCATATAATACTGCCGTTCAACGCACAACAAACTACAGCCCCTTTTTCCTCGTGTACGGCCGTGCACCGTCTTTTGTTTTGGACACCAGCTTTCTCTCTACGCCTTCTGTTCCATCCACATCTCTACCAGAGGAGTTCGCCGCCCGCGTCGCCCACTGCCGCGAAATTGCGCGCGCCCACACCGCGACCATTCAGGACAAGAGGAAAGTCCGTTGTGATGCGACCCGTCGTGTCATTTCGTTCCGACCAGGCGACGAAGTGCTCCTGTGGACACCTGTTCGAGTGCCAGGGCTCTGTGAAAAATTTCTTCACAGGTATCGCGGCCCATATACCGTGCTTGAAAGAACATCTGCCGTGAACTATCGCGTAGCTCCTGTTACCTCGGTTACTGACCGCCGTTGCCGCAGCACTGAAATTGTTCACGTCTCTCGCCTGAAGCCGTATCTTCGGCGTTCCGACCGTTTCTGACTCGCTGCCTTACCGGCCGCTTTCGTGAGGGGGGGAAGTTAGTGTGAGCGCTAACTGTGCAGTTCATCATCGTCTTCATGTGTATATACCCATCCTCATAATCATCATCATTTTGTCGGGTTGGTGTTCGTGGGCTGTCTCGCGCTGTGTGACAATAGAAGAGCTCTGCCTTCGTCCCGGGCGTCGTCTCACAATATATATATATATATATATATATATATATATATATATATATATATATATATAGTGCAAGTGACGGTGGTCTGCTCCGGACCCGGACCAACGTCAGACGTGTTTGAGTGATCGAGCTCCCGAAACACATTTTGCAATGCGATGACCGCGGTTTAAATCGTGGATCTGGGTCCTCCAAGAGGTACGGCGTAATGTTAACGCATTTCTCTCTCATTTACCGCCATATTGCCGCTCATTTTTTTTTGTCTCATTTCCATTTTATATTAAAACAGACGCGCGGGCACGTTGACTTTCGGGCACTTTCGGTGGCATATCTCTGCGGGCATCTCGCAGAGATTGGCCACGTTCAAATGAATTCACTAATTAGGCAATGTCTCACTATTGCCGTTTCACGTGTCGGTGTTCCTGCTTGTTTCACATGAGCGGCGTAACTTGCACACCATAACGGCAGTTTATCAAAGCAAGATGCATACCGGCAGGTATACACAGTGCTGCTATAGTCGTTCGCGCATTATTTATATAGACGTCGGATATGTGCGCCGTTCAAACAAGGGCGCGCGTCCTAACGAAAAATCCGAGGCTTCAATCGTTCGTCGTTGCAGACGTACCTACGGGGTTCACGGCACGTAGCACATAACTCTCCATATCCCTTAAGCACACAACCGCCCAAGACTCTCTTCACAGGGCAGCATATACATGGCGCTAGTGTTACAACTTATTCCACTTCAATTATCCCCCCCACGCGATCTCTCGCAATGCGTAGGAATTCATTTGCAAGATGCGGGCGGGCGGGCGCGCCCGCCGCGTCGCAATCTCGGCGGGTAATCCAATTAGCGCGCAATTCCGTCGGTGTACATTTTTTTTTGGCGTTCGGCAGCGTGATTTATGCCGCGCTCTCGCCGTTCGCGCAAGTTTTGTGCGTGCACCCGCACATGCGTGCGAGAAGACGTGACCCACGGGCGCATGGCGATTACGTCACGAGAAGAGACCGGAACTCGAAGACCGCGGCCTTTTGGCGAAGGGTTCAAGGAGAGGCGTACTATACGGGAGCTGCCGCAACGCGCCGAACCAGGAAGCTCGCGAGATCGAACAATTGGTTCGAGGCCATCATTACGCGGCGCGGCGCGGAGGGGACGAGGAAGGTCCCCCAAAACGACGTCGGGGTCTCTTGATCGTCTCTATAACGGCCAAACCATGTGCTCCTCCTCTTTACTGGATATTTTGTGCGTTTTTTTTTTTCGCGATCCTGTTGCGCGTTTTGGAAAATGATCGAGAAGCATACACGTGTGCAAGATGCGGCGAACCGACGCGGAAAAACGCCGGTTGCCCAACAATTCGCTCGCACCGAAGGCTTCGGGCGGAAAACCGAGACGACCCGCAGTATAGTCGCTGCAGTGGCGTTACGAATACTCGGAGATGTTACGTTCCTCAGCCTCGTGCACAATGTCTCTTAGGTCCTTGTTATTTTTCTCTTAGCTTTTCGATAATGTCTACATACCCTTCAATCGTGGATTACCTATATACGATTCCGTCAAAGCCTACTTCAAACGCACTTTTCTTTTTCCTTTTTTTCTTTTTTTGTGAAGAAACCCTGTAGTGGCATCGTTTACTCGGTTTCCTTTCGGAGCTCCGCGCATTCACGTTCCTCTTCGCTCGCCAAAGCCTCTTCGGTCTGTCGTGCCCATTTCTCTTATTCTTTTATTACTTGGCTTCCTATTCTATACGCTATTCAAAGCACCTATTGAGAATCGTTTCTGGATGAAAGGGTGCATCGAGCCTCAATCGAAGCGGGGGGCCCATCTCGGTCGGATGGATCACGTGACACCGTTTATCTAACGCTTTACGAAAGGGAAACTATGTGCAACAGTCGTTTCCTCTTATTAACTCTCTCTCTCTCTCTCTCTCTTTACTTTTTGTTAGATATTGATAGCCGGCCCACTCGTTTCACGCCGACACCGAGACGATTTCTGGGATCTCCCTCACATCGCCGGTCCGAGAAGACGCCCCCCTAGATGACGTAACCCCGCCAGGGGGAGCTCCTCCCGGCATTACCGACGCTATACTCGTAGACGGGGCAGAGCCGGCAGTGGAAGGTCGCGTGGCGCTTTCCGGAAAAAAAAAAGCGGTGGTCCTCGCCGAAAATAAAAACCATATATCAGCGCCGGTTACGAGAGAGACAGCCGTCAATTTGGCTGCACGCCGCGCACCGGCTGTGCCTTCTCCCAGACGTTCGCGCAATTACGGCGCATCGGCGAAAGAAGAGCCCTCGTTTCCCTCGAGACGACCTCGTTGCGCATGCGACCCGACACCCCGGTGGCCCTCGGGCGCTCGACGCGTAGCCTGAGGCGATGATTTGCCGTGGTCGTGCCGTGCGCGTGGATCTTGCCACTTCGCGTATATGGTATATCAAAAGCACCTGCCTCTCTTTCTTTTTCTCAATTTTTCTTTCTCTTTTTTTTTTTTTTTTTTTGCATGGCGGCTTCACTAGCTGCGGCCGCCGCCGTTGGTGGACACGCCGCGGTAGCATGCATTACAGCCCTTCAATGCACGCACGGTTCGCGTCTGCAAAAAACTGCAGTTGAAAATTATCGGTACGTGCGTACACCCGCGTGCCTCTACATAATGTCCTCGTTTATCGTGTGCTAACGATACTGTATCATAAAGTACCAACTTGCAAGATAATTATATATATATTTGTATTGTCGAGCACCTAATATGCACGGTGCACGGGGGCTTTTGCATTTCACCCCCATCGAAATGCCGTCGCTGCGGCCGGGATTTGATCCCGCGATCTCGTGCCTAGCAGCGCAACATATTCGGTTGCATGTTTGGGTGACGCCTGCGGCTGAAAGGATGCTCCACATATCCGCCACCAAGGTCGTGAGTGGCAGCTCATTTGGTAAGAGCATCGCAGGCGTAATACGAGGACGTGGGTTCGTATCCCCCCTGTTCGTATCCCACCTATTGCATCCGCTTATATTTCCATTTATTTATGATTTTTTAAAATTCAATTAGGAACTGCAGATAATTTCCCCTATGCGGTCCTTGGTGTTATGGTTCGTTGGTTTCTTTTGATATCACTAATAAAAATCGGGCACCCTCGGTTTCCTTTCTTCTCGTTGATATCTATAATCTGCGCGTCCGTGCGTGCGTGCGTGCGTGCGTGCGTGCGTGCGAGTGTATGTGTGTGTGTGTGCGCGTGTGTGTATGTGCGTGTGTATGTGTGTGTGTGTGTGTGTGTGTGTGTGTGTGTGTGTGTGTGTGTGTGTGTGTGTGTGTGTGTGTGTGGTGTGTGTGTGTGTGTGCGTGCGTGTGTGTGTGTGTGTGTGTGCGTTCGTGCGTGCGTGCAAAAAACAATTGGCCGCCGGTGGGATACGAACCCACGTCTTCGCATTACACTTGCGATTCTCTTGCCAGTTGAGCTACCTCGGCCCCGTTTTCCTGTCCATTTTCTTGTGGTGGGAAAACGAGGCTGGGTACCAGCAGATATAGTCTTGGATAGAAATGTCATTTTCACGAGAACATCACCAGCTCACTGCCGTCACTCAACCATAGAACAAGCGCCCTCTTTTTTCCCGCAGGTGGCTACTGCTGCTGCTGGTCGCAGAGGTGGCGGTCGTGCGGTGGGCCGGCACGGACCGCACCTCGGACGCCCGGATGTTGCGCCAGATGGCGCAAGAGGCCGCCAACAAGATCGACAAGAGGGAAGCCGCCACGCCGCCTCCAAAACACCACGGTACGACATCGGGGCGGTTATAGGGCCGTATGCCCCACATCGTCAGTGACGTCGAAGTGGGGATCATGTTGCACCTGTGGACCTCATTCCTCTGAGCCGCCACCACGGTTGCTGCGTTGCTAACATGACAAAAGCCAAGGGTAGCGCGCGCGTAGAAGGAAGAGAGATCGTTAATACCGTGTTTCTTCGAATGCAATCCTCATTATTATTATTATTATTATTATTATTATTATTATTATTATTATTATTATTATTATTATTATTATTATTATTATTATTATTATTATTATTATTATTATTATTATTATTATTATTATTATTATTATTATTATTATTATTATTATTATTATTATTGCGGAAGTTGGAAGGAAAGCTTCAGGTTCGAAACAAATGCAGACATATTCGACAGTCGAGACTATAGAGAAGCTTAAAAAGAAACTGTACGTACGTTTGTCGTACGTAAGAGAAAGTTATAAAACGCCTGAAAAATCATCTTTCGCTATTATTAACTTCCGTTACAGTCAATACTTGCGTTTCCCCGCAGCTATTTGCTTTCACCCCTCTCACTGGAGGCAACTTCGGTTGACCGAAATTGAGTTGCGTCGTTACTGCGGTTAGCATGCCGGTGTAACTATGGTATTTTTCCCGTGCGTATTAGAGGGACGCTAAGTCGAGCTGGATTGAAAGATTAGGATTCTGTAATAAGAAATTCGTTATTTTTATCGACAGCATAGCATTTATACGCGAGAAAACGAAGAAAAATGGATCGAAGCGTCGCCACCCGCTGCAAGACTATGGTACCTCAAGTGTGACGTCAGCACTGGCTGGTTCACATGGACCGGCACGGAGGGAGGTCACGTGGTGATTACGTCAACTCGTCCGTCTTGGCGCAGGTGGTTCGAATTGAGGAGCCGCAGCAGTATACCTTCGACGGCTGCTTTCTACGCAACGAAGTCACGCACTGACACGAAGAAAACGAGCATACACTTCTAGACGAATAGTCTATCGATCTAGCTCGGCTTGATATTTTGTTCTCCTTTAGTGTCCCTTTAACAATGCACGGCCCACTCGTGAAGGAGATGTCCACTTGAACCTCTGGCTCCTACCCCGGGTTCGTCACGCAGTTCAAATGAGGGGCGGCTCGTACAAGGGCAAGCCTCCGGCGGGTTGTCCCGGCGCGCAACTCCGTCACGTGGCCAGCAGAGGACCAACGGCCAAGTCACGGCGGAAGGCTCGTGCGGCTAGGCTCTTCGAGGAAACCACCAGGCTGCTCATACCCAGGTGAGCCACCACCCAGACCTCAGTGTAAAAAAATTACTAGGGGTCCCTTATGCTACAACTAAGACGACTTGAAGGCGAACGCCCAATCGCCGCTAATTCAATGAAACGTCCTTATTTCACCAAACTTGTCATCCTTATTTCACCAAACTCGGACCGAGGCTCAGCACTTTTTTTGAAACCACAATTTACAGTTACTTTTGCAAGTCATCGTGCTTTTTTTTTTTTTGCAAGTCACTACCCTTCCTCTGATTCACCAAACTCGAACCGGGACTCGGCACTTTCTTTTGCTGAGTCACTCTCACTTGGACCCTAAAATCTCACATATTTTTTGCAAGTCACTCCGCCACTCCATAACCCCTTGACTCACTTGGTTCGCTCTTGATTCACCCTATCACTGCTTGGTTCATCTTCATTCACTCTCAATTCACTCTCGTTTACTCTTCATTATCTTGGCTCACACTATCTCATCATTACCTTTCACTCGACTCCTATCACATCTTCACCTTGACTCCTACCAACCTGACTCATATCAACTCTTCAATTCAACATCAATTCACTCTTAATTCACCTCATTCACCTCTTTGTATACCCATTATCACTTCAGTTCACTTGCTTAATCATTCTTCCACCCTTAATCGCGGTTCGGGCGTATTATCGCCTCTTATCCTAAGAGGACTATATCGTGTCGACGACGCGGTTTTGAAACGGTCTTCAACTGGAGACCTTTCGCCTTAGTAATTTACACCATTTTACATTTTTAAGGGTGTAATTATCTTACAGTGTAGTGGCGTAATAAGCGGGCGAACCAAATACCGTAACCGTCATAATAGCGTTCCCTTTTTTATGGCGTTCTAAATCATGTGGCGGATGGCGAAGAGGAAGCGTTCTTCGAGTGTATGATTCTACGTATCAAAGTAAGCGAGCGCGAAAGATAAGCGTCTCGTTACGGTACTGTCCGGAGGGATAGCTTGAAGTAATCAGACATTTACGTGGCCTCGCGACGGTAGAGCGCTAAATTCGAGTAGAGCGCATAAAATGGCGCGCGTGATAACTTGAAACACAAATCAGGAGAGACGAGGTGCGCGTGCTATAATAGGCTCACGTAGGAAGCGATGGGTGACATGCCATTTCACACTACAATGTGACGTGCATTTTGTGCTAACAGTTGAATCAATGACAGGAAGAGCGGACTTTCGACTTTCAGGACAAAATGAGCTCAAAAGTAAGGCAAGATAAGGAGCAAATGTTTCTTAACGCCAGCAGTCTTCGAAGAAGTGACGCGTTGTCCCAGGGATGCTTTTCGTAGCTTCTAACTCACCTCCAACAGTCAAAGTACACTTATTTCCAACATCATACATGCAGGACATTGAGTTAGAGGTCCAAAGAGGAAAAGCCACAAAAGCCTTGACTGAGGGCTACACGCCGTTTACAAGTACAAAGGCAGCTAGTGGAAAATAACAGCAATTCACAAAAACATATATTCACAAACATATTCTTAAAATGAGTTGAGCGTCCATCAACTAGTATATGCGCACATGTGTAGGCTTTTTTTGTTTTTACTTTTAAAAAAAATTTTGCTGCATCAAATTTTTAAAAATTGCCTGCGGCAGATAGCACAATTATGCACAAATATTCTCGACGAGACAAGTACGAGAAATCAAAATCCTGAATTGAACGATTACCATAAACTCACTAATTAACTTTTGAATCAATTTAGCTACGAATTGTAGCTAGTGAGCATGCAAGAGAAACTTAGAACAAATTATGAGGATGGACCGAATCGAATAGTGTCCCATTCGTGTCCTATTCGATTGGGCCTTCGGATCTAATGCTGACTATTCGTAAATGCGAATATTTTTCGAATGCTTTTCGAATATTTTAAAACATAACTGCGCCCAATTAAACACAAAATTGGAGAAGTCAGTCAGTCAGTCAACAACTTTATTCAGATCCTGGTGAGTTTTAAGCTGTTGGAGATTCCACGCGGGGAGCTCCTCTGGCCGAAACCATAGGCGAAGTATGGTATGGTATGGTATGGTATGGTATGCCTTATCTGATGGCGCATACCCACTGCGGGGGATTGGCCAAGATTGGTAAATTTTCACTTCTTCTTCTTCTTCTTCTTCTTCTTCTTCTTCTTCTTCTTCTTCTTCTTCTTCTTCTTCTTCTTCTTCTTCTTCTTCTTCTTCTTCTTCTTTCCGGGGTTTTACGTGCCAAAACTAGTTCTTATTATGAGGCACGCCGTAGTGGAGGGCTTCGGATTAATTTTGACCACCTGGGGTTCTTTAACGTGCACTACAAAACAAGCACACGGGCGCTTTCACACCCACAGACGTATAGTATAGACATAAAACATGAGAACATGCGTAGTGGAGCAGGGTACGTCGCTTAGGAAGCCATACTTTGCAGACTGCACAGCGATCATTCGCACGCTGTGAAGAGTCCTGTGCATGCGAAGAAACTACATGTTTGCCTGTAATGCTTCATGTGTGCTTTCTATAAAATAACGCTTCATACTGTACTATGTAATGACAGAAACTTGCTGACTTGAAAAAATACTAGGATGTGAACATTGTTTTATATTATTTGTGATAACGGCTGTTGATTATTCGAAAACTATTCGATATTCAATTCCATTCACTTCTGGCACTATTCGATTCGTATTCGATTCGGTCTCAAAAATCACTATTCGCACACCCCTGCTGTTAACGTTACGCCTGACATTTTTCGTTCCCATGCATCACTTGTTGCGCGGTCCTGAACTTTTGCTCAAGCTTCCTCGTTAACCTCCAAGTTTCAACCCCCGTGTTGGTAGTGGTGACATCACCCCGCTGCTAAATTATATAATCGTCGCCTCCGTTCAGCACGCGGTATGCATCACATTGCAGATGTCGATGTTTTTGGGTCCACGAGAGAGAAAGAAATAAAAGCAAAGAAAAAAACAGGCAGGTTAACCAGAGGATATCTCCGGTTTGCTACCCTGTTCCGGGGAAGGGGAAAACTGGAGAAAGATGAGAGAAAAAGAGAAAATATAAGAAAGCATTACAGAACTGTCTCTGTGGTCCGCTGTGAAGGCGCTTCTGCGTTATTTGAAAGGTACCGAACTGTGTGACCAGTTGGGAAAGGTGCGCTGTGTGGGGTTGAATGTAGTAGTGGGACGTCGATAGTGTATATGACAATGTTGTGCCTTCGCACACTCCGTTCCACGAACGAATTAGCATTTCGATTGCGCAAGTTGTCTAAAAAAAAGTAACTCGCTGAAGCGCGCTTCTCCTCATAATGATGCTTGTTGAGGTGAAGCCAACGTTAGCAACGCTATGGTTATTTTATTTATTTCAGCGATTCACGCACGCACGCAAGGACAAATCTCGAGACGCGCCTTATAGGCACGGTAGACAGGCTGCCGCCAGTGCAGCAAACATCCAAATGAAACACTTTACCACAGACAACAACCTAAATTTGTGCTAGATCGTACAGATTGATCCTTAGATTGTTCGATTCGTTCTGCTTGACGCCCATTACATCATGGTCAGCTTAATTCCGCCTTAATTTCATTTAACCGTTTCCTTGTCCCTACCCGAGCTGTTCTGTACTAACACTACGGACTATGACACAGTTTCTTCACGACACGTGGCACTAATTGCTAAAATGTACTGCTATGCTGCCGACCAGAATTCATCGCACCACTATTGTTATCAGCATCATCATCATTATCTTCATCATCAGCATTCTTTATTCTTTTCCGTTTTTCCCTTATTCCCTGGGCGCACCAGCTCAGGCTGACCTCTCTGCCTTTCTATAAATAAACATTCTGTCCTGAGAAAAAAAGGAAAAAAGATTGAATGTTTGCAGCAGGAAAAATGACATGTACAAAAAGAAAAGAAAGAAAACACGCGACACACCGACCTTTTAAAAAAAAGGTAAAGACATGCTGACGCACAAAAATTTCATAAGACATGTTCATAAACGGGAGCACACAATCATGTATCAGCACACCATCAATTCTATAACAGAAAAGGACTAGCTGTGCAAAGACAGTCCGTCAGCCTAGGAAATGGACTATCGCTGTGACAAGGGAAAAGAAAAGGCACTGCGGTGGTTGTATTGTGCTAAACTAAGTGTCAGAATCAATATTACTAAACATTTGGTTGCTAGTGCAGCGGCGTATCGTGTGTCGTCTACCCATGTCAGTGTTAATTTCCTGCTGTAATGCTCTTCTGTGCATTCAACGAGCTAAGGCAAACGCTGTCCTCTCTCTCTCTCTCTCTCTCTCTCTATATATATATATATATATATATATATATATATAGTCTCGTCCCCTTTCTTAAGCGCTGTATTTCATAGTGAGAAAATGCTCAAATGCGCGTTCACCTCGTCTTTGGTCTCCCAGGGTCCCGGGCGGCCTGAACGGTCTGCAGTCGCTGCAGCCGCTGGTCAGCGGTGACACCCTGTTGCTGGCTGCGCAGCGGGACTGCACCACGGACTTGGTGGGGGCCTGCGACCCGACCACACCGTACCGTCGCTCGGACGGCGCCTGCAACAACCTGGCCAACCCGCGCTGGGGCATGGCCGGAACGTGCATGGCCCGACTGCTGACGCCCGCCTACAACGACGGTACGTGCGGTGAAAGCGCGCCACAGTCCTGCTCCTATGACATGTATATTTGCAGGCGGGATAGTTAACGCGCCAAGCGTCTCAAAACGCTTGGCGCCCTTTTGAAGTGATAGCTTGCTTTGGCTCTTTCCTCCCATTTATATAGTGTATGTCAGTTTCTGGCCGTGTATGGGACCTTCAGGTCCCTTACGGAATTACGTATGTATGTATGTATGTATGTATGTATGTATGTATGTATGTATGTATGTATGTATGTATGTATGTATGTATGTATGTATGTATGTATGTATGTATGTATGTATGTATGTATGTATGTATGTATGTATGTATGTATGTATGTATGTACGTGTGCGCGCGTGTATGTGCGCGTGTGCGTGCGCGTGTGCGTGTGTACGCACGCACATATCGAGATCGCCCTCAAGGTCCCATAAAATGCCACCCTGACTGGAGTTATGCGAACCCGATGGGCGCTGCGCGAACTATATATAACATCGCGCTTCCATCTTGTACCTCCACTAATCCAGAAAACTGCTACCACGCTCAAAGAGATCAATGGAGATTTTGCTACCTTTTATGCACGATGCCTGCACCATCTGTTAAAGATTCGTTAGCCATCTTGTTTCACTTAAAAGGTCCCCTAGAAGACCCGAAACATATCCGGTTTCTCTTAAATTGCTTCGGCGTCGTCTTATCCTTTGTGACAATGACTTACCCCGACTGCACGAGATTTTGTCTAAGTACATATTTTCTTAAGAGAAAGCATCTCAATACCAGACGCTCGCAGGATAATAAATTAGAACGAAGGCTCGCAACTTATTCTTGCTTTACTACACATCTGCGTTAGACGTCCTCATGGGTAATTTATTCCCATGAGGTCAAAAAATGCTGTAGTTGTGTCGCCTTAATTACAGGTGTTTTCTCCGCAATACGACCCTGAACAAGGCAAAAAAGAAATGTGCAGCGACGGCTGCATGCTTACTCAAGCGCTCCATTGTTCACGTTCAACGCTTTTTGTGCCTGCATCTTGCATCGCACCATTGAGCTTGAACTCAAAATCAAGAAGGGGGCCGACAGATGGAGAAGTGTGGCGAAATGGGCTTGTTGGTACACCTTTAACGGTAGTAATTGAGCGCTTAGTAAAGACGAGGACAAAAAAGTCAGCGCCCGTGTGTCTCCTTTTTTGTCCTAGTCTTTACTAAGCGCTCAACTACTGCCATTCGACGGATGGAGTAGAACACTGGTATAAATATTACAAACAAGGATAAGGCACCTCATAACTGCTGGCCTACGTTTCGATAGATGGGTCTATCCTTGTCAAAGGCGGACTTGTCATCCTCTGCAGGTTAGCTTTATCAGGTTAGTAGGGTGACTGACCCGTTAAAACTAACCTGCCGAGCATGACAAGGATAGATCCACCTACTGAAACGTAGGCCAGCCTTTCTGAGGCCCCTTATCCTTGTTTGTAACTTTTATAACATTGAGCTGTAACAGTATTGCATAGGCATTCCACACTTGCTTCTGCGCACGCTCTTTGGAAGCCATGAAAGCCTTGTCTGCATCAACCTGACACCCGTCCAGCAGTCATCAAAGTTATAACAACGCGCAAGCAAATTGTTGAGAGCCTTACCTCTGTGCACTGCTTACCTAACTCTGCTCCCGGCGACGGTGAACTGCATCCTTCCGCATTTCCGTTTCTCATAGACGGTGGGTCAATGAACTTGACAAGAAAACAGACGGGCGTAAACCGCAAAACGAGCCGGTGCATTTCGAAGCTTTTCGTGGTGGCAGCATAGTGAAGAGACAAGCACGTCAGAATTAGCGCGTCTGTTTACTTGAACCAAACACTTTCAATTTGGTCGACTAGAGGATAACGACAGAAAAAATGAACAGAGAGATCTACAATTGTGGGCTGAAAACTTCGAACTCCCCGAAAGCACGGTGCGGCAGGCGATTAGGTTAGACAAGGTTAGGCAAGATTAGGCAAGGCTAGGCTAGGTTAGGTTAGGCTAGGTAAGGCTGGGCTAGTCTAGTCTAGGCTAGGGTAGGTCACGTTAGGTTGGGTTTCTGATTATGATCTTCTGCGATGCTTCTAGCGTGGTTATGCAGTAGTCAAGCGCCTTCCCCTTTCGCAGGCGTGAGCAGCCCCCGGCTGGCCAAGAGCGGCCAGGAGCTCCCCAACGCGCGACTCATCTCGTCGCTGGTGCACCCGGACCGGCGTCTGCCCAGCCCGCACTTCTCGCACATGCTCATGCAGCTCGGCCAGTTCATCGACCACGACCTGGCGCTGGCGCCCCTGGAGGCGGACCCCGGGGAGATTCGTAACCTGGGAAGTACGTATACAGGCATGCAGAGACTCGTGAACGCTGAGCGAACACCACGCTGCGAAGCCTCATCTCGGAGTAACGTCTGCTGTCGGGCTAGTTGGCACACGGCTACTCATCTCGGAGTAAACGTTTCGATCAAGCCGAAGACTCGTATTCGTCAAGCCACTTTGTCGAAACGTTGACTGGGGGGGGCTGAGGCTTCCCGTGGTCGTGCACTATGGATCAATTCAAATCTTTACCTTCCTGTGACTCATGTGTCTTGTATCCGCACCGTAACATCGGTGCGTGTGTGTGATCCCCGAGCAACTTCCTGCCGCGCGCTTTTGTCACCCTTGTTTGCGAAGAAAAATACCTTCACCCGTAGTAACCGGTAGTGTTCAAATATTAGAAACGCGCTTCGCGCGTCCGATTCACTTATCCAGCTTTCTTGTGCGCTGCGGAGTAAAATTCATTCATCAAACGAAATTTCAACGAGGGAAGCTGAAGAGTTTTGTAATGCTGCGGGACAGCTACTGCTATTGATGAAGAAAAGGCCTATCATGACTTTGAAGACGACGACGACGACGACGACGATATAACCTTGCGCGGGAAGTTCGTTCCTTTGCCAGTGATACGTACGCCTGTAAATACAACGGCATATAGCCTTTACCTTACCTCTTTCTACATAACGATCTATTTGCAGGTTAATGCACATGATATTCTGTTGATTGCTTGCTAAATTTAACGGGCTGTTTAAGACCGCGAAACCAGAAGTGTTATATAACCTGTGCGTGTACACATTAAAAAGGGTGGAAGCAAGACAGGAAGCATTGCCGGGCCAGTCGACGGGTCTTTACTCGATATTTATTTATTTATTTATTTATTTATTTATTTATTTATTTATTTATTTATTTATTTATTTATTATTATTTATTATTTATTTATTTATTTATTTATTTATTTATTTATTTATTTATTTATTTATTTATTTATTTATTTTTATTTATTTATTTATTTATTTATTTATTTATTTATACCTGCAATGGCGTCGCACGGGCTGCGAGAGACCGCGACTGGGGGGAACTGAACTCGGCAAAAATATGACCACCAGTAAACGTGGATCCAAAGTAGAGTAAACCAGAGTTTCTGCATTTTACTGTTTCGTAATGAGGTCTCTGCGTGGACTAGAGTCGAACTCACGACCTCGTGCTTAGCAGAAGGATATAACCATTCAACTACCGTGGCGGCTATAATTGTTGGTACCGACGCAGCGGCAAATATAAACAGTGGATCAATTTGTTCAGTAAGCGAACAAATCGGCGCGTCGATCAATTTGCCATGCAGTCAGATCCGTATTCCCTTTTCTCTACAACAGGCGTAAAAAAATTAGTTTCGATGTTATCTAACTTAAATGAACCAAATAATTTCATTAAGTCGAAAGCAAATAATGCATGACAAAAGTGAAAAAATATTTCTGCAGAGAACATCTAAGAGTAGTTCTGCGGGGTCGTGTACCTTCAGGTTTACGCGTCCCAAATGTATAGCATGAAATAAGGTTGGCATTTCGTCAACTGACAGCCATATGAAGCTAAATAAGGACACTGAGGCCTAGGAAGCCAATGAAAAAGTTAACTTCCTTTTCTCCAGTTAATGTGTAAAGAAATGTTAGGAAAGCGTTAAACTGAAAAAAAAAATGAAAGCCGGTGATAAAGGCCGATTGGGCGCCCTTGGAGCCGAAACCACACCTACCGCATGTCACATCTCCGTCAACAATCCTTCTTTCCAATGCTTCCTTCATAGATGCCAAGAAAGCTAGCGCGAAGAACCATGTACAAGCCTCATGTTGCCCTGACGTGGAGAACGAACCGAGCAAAAGGCGATGCACATGCTCGAACTTGTGCACAGCAAAGCACGCGTTAGTGAACTGTCGTGAAACAGTGACTCCTTTTATCGCACACATCTGCACCAGGCTCCATAGTGTTTGCCTTACTAGCACAAGAAAGACGACGACATAAGAGAAAACGACAGGATAGCGCTTGTTCTGAGGTTTGCTCTCATGTCTTCGTTTTTGATTCTGATTGCACCTATATGGACACTCCAGGCGCATTTCCGCCGTCGCCGTGGTGCTCCGTATAAAGTCCAAGGGCGATAACATCGTCGCCGCGCGCCGTATACTGTATGTGTGAGTGAAAGCGTGCGAGGGTGAAACGACGGTGGCGGCTCATTCTCGCGCGCGCAAGGGAACAAAGTGGTGATGTTGGGCGCCGTCTTCCATCGCGCGCAAGGCACCGGGGAGGGGAGGGAGGGCGTTCTACTCTGGCGGCTGCTGCGTGTGGCGCGGCTGCGGTAGCTCTATCTTGAAATCCATCTGCGACGGGGACAGAGTCCGCCATGCACTGTGTTTTAGCCGTTTAGTTGGCGTTCAAGCGAGAGCCAGCACGAAGGTCAACTCGCCCGCTGCTGCTGCAGCGCTTCCTCGCTCCAGCGTTTTGACAGCGAGTTTCCGCCGATAGCATCGGTTGCTATCGCAATCGCCTTTCGGGCGAAACTGCGACTTTCTTTGCGTTATTAGGGCGAACATGGATACTTACAAACCTGCCCAAATCTCGGTTGTACGATGTAGCAAAGATTGTTGCTAGGCAGTCACCTGGGAAAAGGTTACGCACCTCTGAGCTCAACACCTTGAGCACAAAATAAAAAAGTTTTCTCCCGAAAGGCGAAGCATCGATTGCGATAGCAAATTAGTAGACAGCCATACAAAGTAAGGATAGTAGTTTTACTGGCCGTATAAACTTCTAAACATAGGCATACCAACTAAATTAACAAGCATGGTGTCACGCGCGCACTAGCAAACATGGACACATCCACTCGATGACCGCGCAAACTCGCTGTCAGAACGCTGGAGTGAGGAAGCGCGGCAGCAGCAGCAGCAAGCGAATTGACCTTCGGGCTGCCTCTCACATCAACGCGAACTAAGTCACAAGAACACAGCGCACGGTGGACTCTGTCCCCGTCTCAGATGGCTTTCAAGATAGCGCGGCCGCGCCTTACGCCGCAGCCGCCAGAGAAGAATGCGCACCCCCTCCTTCCCGTTCCTCCGGAGCCGTGCGCGCAACGGAAGGCGGCGCGCTTCCTCCCCACTTTCTTCCCTTGCGTGCGCGAGATTGAGCCGCGATCGCCGACTCACGGTCGCACGCTTTCACTCGCACATACAGCATACGGCGCGCGGCGACGATTTTATCGCTTTTGTACTTTATACGGAACTTCACGGCGACGCTGACGGCGGTAGCAGATATGCGCCCGGAGTGTCCATACAATTTCTATCGCAATAAAGGTCAGTTTGCGTAGTACCGTTCTGATTAATTCACGTTCGTTGTCTTATACACCGAGGGTGAACACTACAGCTCTGATGGCCAAGAAAATGGTGCTGCGGGATTCCGGTCGTAAAACCATCAGCGACAATCGCAATGTCCGGCTGAAAATATCGGCCGGAGCTAGGCCTGCAGCGGCTGTCAGCTTTCTCTTAACTAAGGGAACTTATCCCCTATTTATTTATCTCTCTTCCTTCGCCGAGGACTCTCGCGTCCCAGCCAACCTTTCCTACCGGTGTATCGTGTTCTGGTACCTGGAAATGCAGGAATCAGATTCTACGCGATGTGCACTTCTTAAGAACCGCGTCGTTGCTCGACGAACGATATCAGCGTGATATGCGCAAACCCTACAGACACCGTTCCGAACGCCCGCAGCTTGTTCTCCGCGCGCAGCCAGCGAGAGAGCCAGATGCGTAGGCTGCTCCGCTGGCTGATCCACGGACAAGCAGTGCACCCCGGCCATTTTGCGCGCGTATGAGATAATCCGACAAGCTTTACTCACACAAGGATGTCTGGCGTACGCGGAAGTGAGCGTTCCACGGGCACCCAGCCACGTTGAGAAACAAAACAAGAACAGGGAATGCAGATGGTCCAGCCGCTCGAGCCTTAATTTAATTGAGCGATACGACGCGTTTCAGAGCCGCGCCGCGTCTCTTTCCTTGGTTTTCCTATCTGACCCTCGAGATGAGGGGAAAGGGGGAGGGGAGGCGCAGTTGGGGGAGGGCGCACGGGAAAACGGCTGTCATATATTGCCTGCGCGCGAGCGCGATCCTTGAGCATCGGCCGGTGGAGGATTCCCCAGAGTGCTGTCTCACTCTATTCAATTAGGGCTCTCGCGCTGACTCTTTTTCGTTACTTCTTTTTTTTTGCATTAGTTTTCCTTTATCCGTTTAGTTATTTTACAGCAAGGGCTCTCTTTGGTTCACGTACCACGCGTATTGCCGAGTAGATACGCCGGAGATGACAAAGCGCGCAGTGTGAAGCCTTTCTGACTTGAGTGAACGCGTGCAGTTAAGGTAGTTGGCATTGTGTTTACGACCAGGCTGTTTCGGGATAAATAGTCGGGATGTCTTAGTCATGCGTCACTTCAGGCGAGCGGTAATGAAAGCGTTTGTCGTTTCCTTTTTTTTTCAGTTTTTGTGTCACAAACGTCTGCTCTTGTGAGCCTTTCGTGACGCATCCACTCGTTTTCGAAAACCTAAAATTTTCGGATTATGCTGTCCTGTATCTACACTATACCTGGATCTAGGCTTTTCTACGCTGCTTGAAATTTCGTTACAGTTGGCCTCTAGATGCGGGGGAACAAAAAACTTTTGAGAAAGCTGTTTGCGCTCAGTGGTTTCTCTCTGTAAGTCCGTTATATACACTCTAAAAATGTTTACATCCTTACGAGTGTTTGCTTGTCACATGGGTAATACCCCTATCGCTATAGTGCCTTACAAAAATTTATAGAGGACGACAACGTGAGCCCTAACTAAATTTGTGATGACAAAAGCCGTAGTTGAAAACTATGTAATCATTCCAAAAGCCTTGGGTGCACAGAAATAATCGACAGGAGAATTTCACAGGTATAGACGTGAGACCTTATTTAACGCCCTTTTTATGTCGCCTGTCACCGCTGTCATCGATTTTGCTTGCAAGAAAGCGTCGGCAAGCAAAATTCCATCATTGGTTCCCACCGACAATTTGATCTTACCCCTTAAACGTGAGGGCGTTAGCCGTGCGACAACCGAACACCCTTCATACACCCATAAAGGTGTAAAAAATGTTTTATAGACCGACAGCGCTGTCGTTGCACGCTGAAGCAGTGCGCTTGCAAATGTCTCTGCCCCGCAGACCCGAACAACCCGATCGACTGCTGCAGCCCCGACCGCTGGGTGTTGCCCGAGTGCTACTCCATCGCTGTGCCCGCGGGCGACACCTTTTTCGGGCCGCTGGGACAGACGTGCCTCAACCTGCCACGATCGGCACCCTGCTCCTGCCAGCTGGGTGAGACACGCCGCAACGTTTGTCCGTGCACTGAGTAAATCCTTACGCCTTGACTGAGTTCACCGGCCACAGTGACGCTTTCGAATATCCATTTCTTTCGCGTGCAGTTCAGGAGTGGAACCGCCTTGATCCGCTGGTTACCAATTGTGTGTCGCAGTATAACCACCTTTACCAGTATGGTGGAGGATGTAATAGATAGAAGACACTAACAGTTTCATTTAGGGGCGAAGCTCCTTAGGGTGTAGGTCTGTCCCTCTGTAGTATGTAGTAGGTAGCCACGTCTACTTTATGAAAAAAAAATTCCGAAAGTTGTGTCCGTAGCGCGGAATCGAACCAGGGACCCCTCGCTTCCGAACGCGCGGCGCTAACCACTACGCCACGAAGCGCACATGGACACACGCACCACGATGACAATAAATACCCAACATTAACGAAAGACTGCGCGTTTCTAACGCGTTTGTGCTAGCGCGTTACGGCCCGTGTAAGAAGCTGGTGCAAGACGCTGTGGCCTCTCCGCCTTACCCCCGTATTCATAAACGCTCCTCGACTTGAACTTGACTTGCCACCGCCTTGGGCAGCGCGTTCGAAACGCGTTGAAGGCGGTGGCAAGTCAAGTTCAAGTCGAGGAGCGTTTATGAATACGGGGGTTATACTCTCTCAGTGGTTATACGGCTATAACACCACAGTATAACCAAAAAGAAACTAACAGTTTCTTTTTCTTCCTAATATTACTTGACGACGACATTGTATTGTACAGATTCTTTGTAGAGAAACTGTGCAGGTTCTGTGTGTGCTATTACCAGATATTGTATCATTACTTTAATCTACGCTATAATAGATATTGTATTACCTACCTTATTATTTCTCATTATTGTTTTTGAAGAGCATTCACTTAATATTCAGCATGGTTTGTATATATAGTACTGTCCACCTGCCTTGAAAATCGCGCTCCCCTGTTAGATAGTTAACCGAGCGCTGCTGGTTAACATTGAGATCGTCCTCTTCTAAAGCGTGCGTTGCAAGTGCGGAATTCAAACAGCGCCAGTAATGCAGTCACGTTCATTCAAACAACTAAAGCTCTAGGCTACCATCTCCAAATATGTTTAACGACATTGCGTTGGAGACAAATGTTGGAAAGACATTAAATTTGATCAGCACTTAAATTTCTCTGCAAAAGCCTCCCCGCTGCACATCAGGCGGATCGAAGAAGAACGCCAGTGTCTTAGGGAATTACGGAGAAAGTTGTTTCGAATTTTCATAAAACAGAAAACTTCTCAGACCACCCGAAAGCAGCATACAGCTACAATGGAAAGGCTCCTCAGAAAGACAGCTTCGTCCTGTTGTGGGAGTCGAACCCGGAACCAACGCATTTCCGGGACTAGCAGATGGCAGAACGAGGGCGAAATAATCGACAACTTAAAGGCTACGCAGGGACACAAACATGTCAGATCAGTTCTGCTGAAATCCGAAAGATGGGGGAAGTTTCATGAAACAAAAGAACTTTATTTATTTATTTATTTATTTATTTATTTATTTATTTATTTATTTATTTATTTATTTATTTATTTATTATTTATTTATTTATTTATTTATTATTTATTTATTTATTTAAACCGCACAAAGGGTCAAACATCTTTCCACATTAAAAAAATACGACTTGTTCACCGTTATAGCTGGCTATGGCGTGTACATTCGTACAAAAACAATGAAATAATTAGAATGACAATTAACTAACTAGTAATTTGTTTTCTCAACTACCCGGAACTGAAAGCTGGATCCTGAATTTCGATAAACGCCAGTTTTGGGCTCATGCGCTACATTTCCCGAGCCTTAATCAGAATTCGAAGATATCAAAATGAACGTATCAAAAAAGCGATGAGTTGGGCTTTATGGGGTTAATGCCCTACTCGTCTGTCGCTATGTTTAACGCCTACAATGCAAACGGCCTTCCCGCTCGGCAGGTCCTCGCGAACAGCAGGACTCGCTGACGTCGTACCTGGACGGATCGCACATCTACGGCAGCAGCGACGACGACACCAACCGGCTCCGACAGTTTCAGTCCGGTAAGGGCCCGTTTCCATCACTCACGATCAGTCTGTAACTGAGCTCGTAAGAGCTGCGCGCTTAAGAGACGGGAAGTAGAGGCGGTTTAACCCTCTCAGGTGCCGTGTGCACAATTCCGCACGCCACAGTAGTGCATCAAAGTACTGACGTAAATAATGATGTTTAAAATGCGTCGTGTAGATCTTGATACACATCTGACTGGACCTCTGCTTCAAGGCTGAATAATTTGAGTGACGTGCTTTAGTAAAACCAGTGTTCGCTGTCTGTGTCAGCTTGTAGTCATGTCTATAGCGGGTTCACTTCATTCATCGTTTTTTTGTTTTGTTTTTTTTTTTTTCATGATTTTTCACAATAGGCGTATTTTCCGAGTGACTGGATTCCAAGCGGCCTTTCAAGTATGGTAGACGTTAAACAGTTGAAGTTCTCATGTCTGACGTTCCTGTACAGAGTACTCGCACGAAGTCCACATTCTGTAAACGCAGCAAAACTCACTGCAAGGTTGAAAATTCTCAATCTGTTCTGGCAGCTGTACTCTTTTCATAATCCCAAAGGTGCATAAAATTTGGTGAAAATAAATTTTCAATGCGCAGAATTAATTGGCGTATGAAGGGGTTAATTGATTGGGGTTTAAGAGGAAGCTTTTAGCTCAGCAGCTCCTGTCTAAATACATGGCAACGGAGCAGTCGTTTTTCTTGGCAAACACTCCACCGATTTTGATTAAGTTTGTCGCTTTTGAAAGGAGAAGTTACAATTTGTAGTTACTTAGAGTTTTGTAACTCCGTAAAACTCAGCAATAAGAACAATATCACAATTCTGTACACTGCTCGTAATAATACAATCAAGCCGACAAATCCAATTTTCACGTAGTCCGCAAATTCAAACATCAGATTTGTCTGCTTTAGATAATCTAACGGATACAGGTTAACAGAATTGCGATGTCTGTTTTTTGTGCCGAGTTACGGTTTTGTAAACGTTGTGCTTCACTTTTATATTGCATAGCGATTATGTCGATACTTAAGGCAAATTTTATGGCGTCACAATTACGTCCGGTATAAAATCTCAGTGCAATAAGATCCTATCGCGCTCCGCACGTCGCAATGCAGTGGAGGTGAAGAGAAACTTCCGAGGGTGAGCCGAGAATGATGGGGGCTTAATGGGCGCTAACTTCTCGCGCGCGCAAGGAAGGAAGGGGGAGGTGAGCGCGCGCCAAGGAGAGAAGGACGGGGGCAGGTGAGCGTGCGTCTCCTCCTCTAGCCCTAGCCTTGCGCCGCCGTGCCCTATCTAGGAAGTGATCTCCGTTGAGGGCGAATGTTTGAGCGAGGCGAGCCGAGATGGCTGGTGGCTGCATGTGCGCTGGCTTCGCGCGCGATTAGTGCTGGAGGTCAGGTAATCTCGAGTTTCGGAGACGCGTTGAAGGGAGAAGCAGCAGAAGCGTTCGTTGCCCTTAGTTTGCGCTCTTCGGCATGCCAGCGTTCTGACAGCGTGTGTTCGTGGTCATCGAGTGAGATCGGTTCATGCTTGCCGGTGCGCGCGAGACACCATGCTTGCCAAATTAATTAGTAAGCGAATGTTTACTGCAAATATACGGCCGATAAACCGTACGAACCTGACTTCCTAGAGTTGTGTTATACTTTGCTGTCTCTTCGCCTTTCGTGCGGGACTGCGACTTTCTTGAAGCTTATCACTTTCGGCAATTTCCGCTAAAACTTCAAGCCTTATATCGAAATTCTGCTTCATAGACTTACTGTAATTGAACTTTCTCTCTCAAATGCAACACCTTTCATTCAAAGCGGTTCAGCGGGTGTCTCATAAAAGCATTTCAGCTTTTTCACATGTACTTGAATAAGTTAGCCCCGATCTAAAGTTTTCTATTAACCACCCAAGAAAGCACTGAGGCTATGAAGCGTACTGTGGAGTACTTGGATTATTCTGGGGTAATTTTGACTGCCTATAGTTTTTTTTTACATGTCCCGACTACGTACTTTCCGGTACATAAGACGCGGTTTTTTTTTTTCTGAATTTTTCGTCGGTGCGTCTTATAGAACGGTGCGACTTATGTAAGTCTTCGGTTTTTTTTTTCTGAATTTTTCGTCGGTGCGTCTTATAGAACGGTGCGACTTATGTAAGTCTTTTTTTTTCCCCGGGAACACTGCCGTCAAAATCGGATTCGCTTATTGGCCACGCGAAGCGCGCTGGTTGACGTAATTGCTACGTGTTCTGTGCGCGCTATCGAGGTGTCAGGTTCCTCTCGTGATCGAGTTCCCGAGCGCCGTGTGAGAAGGACGGAGCAGCAACGCAAGCGGCGGCAGGCCGACCGCGAGTCGGCTGACCCCGAATTCGTTGCATCTACAGATCGCTGTCAAGATACGGCGCACGCCGCTGTGCAAACTACGCAGTTGCTACCAGAGTACAAATCGCCCCCCCCCCCCTCCCTTTCGCGCTGCCTTCCCGCTTTCCTCCCTTGTGCGCGATTCCGCTCACCGTCGGACGCTTTCACGCGCACATACAGCGTATGGCGCGCGGGGACGATGTTATCGCCCTTTATCGCCCTTGCACTTTATACGGAACATCGCGGCAACCACGACAGCAGAAATGCGCCTGGAGCGGAAATATATGGCACCCATACGCTTGCGCGTGACCCGCGTTCACAGAACGAAACACCACGATTATTTTTAATCGCTTACCGAACGAAGAGGTGCGTTTTATACACCGGTACGACTTCTATACTTTTTTTTTTCGGAAAAGCTGCCGATTTGAGGTGGGTGCGTCTTATACAAAGGTGCGACTTATAGATCGGAAAATACGGTTAGACGGTGCACGATGAGTTATACGTGCCGCTCCCATCGAAACGCGGCCGCAGCGGCCGAGGATCGAACCTCCGACCTGTTGCTTCGTAGTAGAACGCTATGGCCACATAAATAGACAGGAAAAGAAATTCCGACAGAACCCATCTCAACGATGACTATCCGTGGTAATGCGATTAGCATTTAAGCAATGTAGCGACGCGCCGTATTGCTGAAGACACGTTTATTCAAAATTTGTAGTGGCCATTCTGGGACTTCAATTGCTTCGGGCTGTATGACGAGAATTGTCATGCCGTCGATTTTACCTCATTCGCCTCAAACGAAACTAATGCCGATTGCTGAAATACTCGAAAGCAAAAGAAACAAGGACTTGCAACATTTTGCTATTTCTGTGGGTTAAGGACAGACATAGAAAACCCATGCGATTGGTACATTTGGTAAAGTGCAGGAATAGTCTGATTCCGCCATTGTTGGTTAAGCATCATATTTACATAGAACAGCGTCAATGTGCCGGCTCATTACGACCGTATCCATCTCGGATCTCTTGCACACTAAACTGCACACGTTCGCAGGTGCCTTATCATAATTCTGAACCACGCTCGTTTGCCTCCTCCCAAAGGTCTCCTGCGTGCGCAATCACTGGAGGGCGAGGAGCTCCTGCCCCAGAGCTTCTTCCCAGCCGAGGATCGGTGCAGCAACTTGGAGACCGGCGAGATCTGCTTCCGAGGCGGTAAGCGATGCGACTCGCGGCCGCTCACAGTGACTCCATCGAGGTCTTGTGAATAAGCGGATACATCGGAATTTCGAAAAAGCATATATTACCGAGGCAAGTGTTCCGTGACGTAGTTCACTCTTATATGTATGTAATATAGCTTGACTCGGTATTCCCAGCAAAAACAAAGCGAGGACACGGGTAAAGCACCTACGTGCGTTTTATGCATGCCTTTACAGTTCTCGTATTGCTTCGCACCCTTCCACGCACTCATTAGTGTTCCCGATTAGCGTCCCCTTTCAAGGAGCGAGCTGGTGCTGACTGCGCGACTACGCGCATGCGCAGGTGACGAGCGCGTCAACGAGCATCCGGCCCTGACGAGCATGCACACGGTGTGGCTTCGGCAGCACAACCGCGTCGCCCGTCGCCTGCAGCAGCTCAACACGCACTGGGACGACGAGAGACTCTTCCAGGAGACACGGTACGCGATGCGCATGGACGCTGGCTGGCTCGCGCGCTTACTGCATGCTCGCTATCGGCCACGTGACAGCAATGGCCGAATCTCATACGCTGCGCTCATCCACGCCGTGCGGTGCAGCGATGCCTATAGGACCAGTATCAGCCAATCAGCAATGAGATCCGGCGGCATGTCCGACACAAGGGCGCTCGCCTATTGTGCGTTGCTAATCTTTCCGTGACCCTTCCGTGACGCACAGAGGGCGATCATAAACGGACAGTTCGCACTTGAATAGTTTATTCCTCCTACTCCTGGGGCCGTATTCTGAAACGTTGCACTTCGGCGATAGTTCGCCTTTTAGCCTTCAGGCGCGCGCTGATTGGCTGTTTCAGCAAAATTGGATGAGCTGATTGGCTCGTTGAGCCAGACGTCATTCAATTTTGCTCAAACCAGCCAATCAGCGCGCGCCTTAAGGCAAAAGGCGAACTATCGCCGAAGTGGAACGTTTCAGAATACGGCCCCTGGTTCTCGCTCTTGTAGGCTGAAGCCTCGACTCGTGCTAGACTGTTACGGTGCGGCCAGCGGAGCCGTTTAGTATTTTGTTGACTTTCGTGTTGGCCAGCCGACAACGAAGACACAAAAAAGATGGAGCAGTTTGGTCGTCGACGCACTGACGCGCGCGCGCGCGGTTCGTGCAGGCGCATCCTGATGGCGCAGTGGCAGCACATCATCTACTCCGAGTGGCTGCCGCCCATCCTGGGACCCAACGCAATGGTGCGCTACCAGCTGGTACCCACGGGCCGCAGCCAGTACGCGCCCGACGTGGACGCCACGGTGCTCAACGAGTTCGCCGCAGCCGCCTTCCGCTTGGGCCACACGCTAATCGACGGCGTCTTCCAGAGGTAAGCGCTGCCCGACTCCCTCGCGACCGACGTGTCTTTGAAGTCAACCGGCGTAGGCAAGGTTGGCTGTTCATACTCAGTGTTTTTTTTTTTTCAATGCGAAGCTGTATATGACTGGGGTTCCATGTATTTTACGTGTCTGTGCGTCAACAATCAAAAAAGGTGAACGTGGGCCGTTCCCGGAGATAGCGCAATACCAGGCCGACGCAGCGGAGGTGAAGCAAGCTTCAAGTACTCCGCTCCTAATAATAAGAATAATAAATACTAATAAATGAAACAAATAGGTCAAGATGCATGGTTTCAAGTCGATGAGCATACTTTAATCGTTTGTGAACAGCACATGGACTCAGGAGCAGGAGGCGTTGCCATATACACAAAGGACAAAATATATGTACGACCATAAACCCTTGACTCGCAAGAAGACAATGCCACCGACTGTGGGGGTGTCTGTGCCGTACAAACGACAGACGGAATTGTGATATCCACTGTGTATGTAACTCCAGGTACACCCAAGTGCGATCTCGAGAAGTACATTCTGCAAATTGTTTCAACTGCGCGAAGAAGACGGGACGGGAACAGAAACATAGACGCACACACAAAGCACAGTGTGCGTCTATGTTTTTGTTCCCGTCCCGTCTTCTTCGCGCAGTTGAAACATTTTGCAGAATCTATGAACCGACTAGCCCAACAACATGCCTTACTAGAGAAGTTCATGACCACGCACTTTGCATGGGTTAGCCGTGATGACACCACCCTGTGATCATCGTTGGACACTTCAATGTGGACATCTCAAAACCAGACAAGAAATGGTTCACTCAGTTTCTCCTAGAAGAGTCTGGTTTGAGGTGCCAAGAATCTGTCTAAGGTTGTAACCGAACCATTCATTGTATATCACAGTAATCACAAATCTATCGTCGCTACGATTACCAAATTATGCAAATAAATACATGTACCATTGTCTAACCTTGTATGATGTGCTACAGCTTCGATGGTCATCTACCTTCACAGAGTGGAACGGCTCCTCAATTTTTTTTAATGCGAAGCATTGTTTGTCTCGTTATTGGCACGTTGCGGTAGGTAGGTAGGTTTCTGTCGCGCGTCGCTTTCATAAAACTTTGAGTACGCTTAAGCTTCGCCTTTAAGAGTCGAACGCGATAGCGTTATTGGACGCCGTTGACGCCGACACCGACAGCGTATTTTCTGTGACATGGGGTCCGATCAAAATTTAGAAAGGCTCAGTTTTCAACATTCCCCTCAATGTTGCCTAGAACCAAAGTACAGCGAAACACCATCAGAATTGAAGGACGCTTAAGCTTAGCCTTTAAGAGTGGAACGCGATAGCTTTCAAAGATCCCTGGCTGCTTATCAGGCTTTTTTCTCGTATATTCAAATTACAATTCGACGCTATCACGCCTGCAGGTTGTGGTTAAGTCGTACTTTACGGTTGTTCTGACGGATTTTATTTGCAAAATTCAATTTTTCTTCACTAACGCCTTGCGCCACGCGGAGGGCCTGTGTGATCGGGGTTGTTTGGGATGATGTGGTTTGGCATGATTATTTCCGCCAGACGCTGGCGCTTAACGCCGACGCCGACGCCGGATTTTCTGCAACACGGGGTCCTTAACGCTGTCGCGCCTAGTTCTAAGCGCCGGCTGCCATGTTCTCCGTCGGCGGGGTCACCGGCCATCCAGCTGAAGACGTCAGTCTAGCGTGTGCTCCCATTGGAGGAGGCTCGTGTGCATCCGCCTTTGAGGGGCAAATGCCGCTGCCTTCTAAAGCTGGACCCGACTATAGTCAATTGTGCATTTCAATTTCTCGTGCCAGTAACGTACGCCTCTCCAAATAATCCCACTTAATTGCTATTGCGCTATCTACTACAGAATGTTAATTTTACAAATCTTAAATGTCCTTCCTTTCACGATGAAATCAAGATGCACTGCGTGAGGCAAGGTTCTGATTGGTGTTGCAGAATTCGCGGGGCGCTTTTTCGTCGCTACGATACATTGGATTTCTTACAACTATACTGCTCCACGTGGGCTCATGTAACCGGTAAACGGAGGCCTCATTAGAGCACCTGGGATTATTGTAACCTGCGTGACACGTGCTTCAACGCAAGAAGAAAGCTTCAACGCATAACTTGCGGGTATGCATACCGGCAAGTGAAGTTCGAGCTTGCCTATCGACAGCAATCATTGCTCGAATACCTAATACTTACTCCTTTTCACACTGGGCTCCCCTGTATGGACATGCCTTGATCGAATCTGAGTGCAGTCAGCAGCACACAAGCCTAAAGGTTGATAACGGTGCGCTGCTATACTGAGTGCGTCCCCGCCCTCCGGCGTAGTTTACTGGGCCGACACAATTTGCTTTTGACCGAATAGTGCTTCACCGGCAAGCCAACTCTGTAGTCGCACAGGCTACCGGGTAGCCAAGACTGCAGCAAGCGATATAGGATACAGGCGGTAAGGCACGCCATCGCTTAGCTCCTTGGCGACTTCTGAGGCTCACCAGCTGGCATGTCTGTCTCTGTCCTCCTTGACCGTAGGCAGCTGAGACCACCAATCTCAGTGCGGGGAGGAGCGTGTCTGCAGCTAGCCCGATCCAGCAGCACATGCTCAAAGTAAATTGCCTCCAACCAGTAGTCGATGGGGCCTAGACGCACTTCTGGGTTGCACCGTACATTGATGAAGTGTGCTAGTGGTGATTTTGCTGACGTGACACCGCCAACAAATGATCGTGCTAACTTTAATTGGCTCGCGACTTTTCTTCACGACGGCGCACCAACTCTGGCCTCAGCGCTTTTTCTCCTCTCGCCGTGTCTGTATACGCGCAGGATCGACATTGATGGCCAGCGCAGTCCGTTCGAACTGCAGGACTTCTACTTCTTCCCCTTCTACTTGTACCACGGGGACATGGACAACGTCATCAGGGGCCTGCTTCGGCACCCGGGACAGCACTACGACAGGTGAGTGCGGACACATGCCGACTTTGCTGTTGTAATTTGATTCAGAAAGGAATTTTTTTTCATTTCAGTTAAAATTCTTAGGGTATCTTAAGGAACTTTCCGGTATATATGTCCGTGCCGATCTAACCTCTTTCCCGCAAACTTGGGCCACTTGGCCCATGGTCCAATGGGTACAATAGCCAGTTGTACTGAGTTAACCGGGTTCGAAACCAATCGCCGGGCCAACTTGGGTCACTGGTAGGGCTCCCAACAGTTCCGAATTCAGCGGGACAGTCCCAAATCTTGAGTAATTGTCCCAGTCGGGATGGCCAAACGTCCCCACTTTAGTATCTATTTTTTCAACTGAATAACAATCAATAAACCAGATTTCTTTTTTATCATGCCTGACAGCCCGGTTGGACATTCTACTCCTTTGTCATCTGTTGCATTGCCATACACATAAAGGCGAATTAATGTTTTTGTCGTGGTTCTCATTGTGTTGTTGGCGCCTTAAGCAATCACAGTACATCTCTACTGATAGCTATGTTAATCAGGCAACTACTGCACCACTCTTGTTGTATATCGCCACATGATAAAGCTAAAAAAAAATTGTGAACTTTGTTGCACGTACAAACTGGCGGCTCCTGGTATTGACATTGTCGTAGGTCGCCAGCCTCAGGAAATATACCTGAGCATTTGAGGCACGCACTGATTTCAAGGTTCCCAAAACGAGTGGCGTTATACAGTGGTTCTCTAATTAAATCTGCCGAGAAGCCTTCCTCGCGTACTACTACACAGAGCATCAGCATATATGCCAGCACCTTTCCAGGACCGACATGTTTAAACTTTATTTTGTCCCAGAATTTTTGCAAATGAACATGCATTAAAATTGGCTGGCTTCCAGAGCGCAATTATGAAGTAACGTTAAATTTGTGAAAGGCGAGTCAGTGAATTTTAAATATCTGATAAGCTAAGCTCATAAGCGATTATCACGCCATGTCTCATGTCCGCCGCCCGACACAAGCTTTTTTATTTGTACAAAATTGCTCTCACGGATGTTTTTTTTAGTGTAGAAATATGCAAAGGTGGGCCTCTGTAGAGCCGGCTATTCCGAAATCGCAAACACCCTACTGAGGCAAGTATAAAGAAGAAAAAGAAAGCCAGAAGACAATACCAACAGGTAGTGCGCACGCGAACACCAGTGACAAATGCAGTGTCTGTGCGTCCACCAGCACCGGCAACATGCGCCCGCAACTGCGGCAGGGGGAAGAAGTACGGGGGAGTCCGCACAAGTCCTTCCGTGCATACATATATGCAACCATCTGCATTAGCAAAACTACTTTATCCCGGAAAGGACATCACGGCTGCGACATTCAGGTACTTGGTTCATCTTCGCGGAAACATCCAGTATACATCCTGGGACTTTCAAAACAGCAGGCTTTCAGCATTCGTTAGTGTTTTATTTTTATCTTTTTTTTTTACACTGGTTAGTTTTACGCTTTACGCCGGTGATCTTGTAGGCCACCTTATGGACTCGGGAAACGGAGTGATCACTTACAAGTGGCTGGTGTCACCCTTAGCTGGCAAAACCGGGGACACGATCTGGCGACCCACGGGTCCTCCTCCCTGCTCACGAATAGCGTTGCCTCTCTCTCGCACGCGCAGCTTCATCACGGAGGGCGTCACCCACCACCTGTACCGGCTTCGCAACGACTCGTACGGTCTGGACCTGATCGCGCTCAACCTGCAGCGAGGTCGCGAGCACGGTCTGCGGCCGTACGTGGACTACCTGCAGTACTGCACGGGCTACCAGGCCACCACCTTCGAGGACCTGCTCCAGTACACGCCCGCACACGTCGTGCAGCTGTACAGCACGCTCTACGAGTGAGTCGTAGCAGTCCGCGCGCCACGCGTGTTATAGATGACAAATGCAGGCGGGCCCGGTACAGTGGATTAAGCACCTCGCGGACATGTGGTGTGCGAGGTCCGCACAGAGCTATCTATCTATCTATCTATCTATCTATCTATCTATCTATCTCTGTCTATCATATATCACCTGTCTATCTATCCGCCTATACGTCTATCCATCTATCTATGCGTGATAACTGCACAGTCTCGGGCATGCTGGTTGATGGACTGACAACAAAGCACGCAGTTGGGCGGGTTTCACACTGACCAAGCCGGGTCGTGTACTCTCTCTATTCTCATGAAGCTGTGGCGCCCTCTGGGCGCCGGAACAATAACTAATCTAATCACATCATAGATCTATTACCTTCAGTCTAGATGTACACATTTGTGTATGTGACTTGTTTTTGCCGGTTCTGTCCAGTAGTGACAAGGGAACAACCGCGAGCATTGATCTGCGGCTCAATTGAACCCTCTGCTTACACAATGTGGCTTTATTTCACTTCATCGTACAGAGTGAAGCGAAATAAAATGTATTGCTACAGGGACACTCTACTGAAGGCCATGCCATGTCTGACGGTATATTAGATTTGCCGCGTTGTTTAAGCAATGATGACATAGCTTTTCCTTCCTCGTAATACCTACAGCCAACAGTTAACCGGCGCATGTACTCTAAGTCGATGAGTGAATTCTTGTGAAAAAAAAAAAAAAACGTGACGTGACTGACTGTGCGCTAAGTGCAAATTTATTTAATCTGTAATTACGAGGACTCACTACAAAATTCGCAAAGGATCATCTTACCCCCTGGAATACAATCATATTGTGAGCGAACGGGCTATCCACATACATGTCTATCCACATACCAATTTATCTGACTGCAGTTTTGCTATACCCGCCGTTTTACACGTTGAAGGCACTACGACCACTACGATGTTATATGCGCCGCATCAATATATATATATATATTCGGACGAAGGCCAAAGCCAAAATGTCGGTAAAGTCCCGTTATTTTTTACGGCTTCCTCCGTGCTTCTATTCATTGAATATATATATATATATATATATATATATATATATATATATATATATATATATATATATATATATATATACGTTACCCGCCGGGGTGGCTCAGTCAGCTAAGGTGTTGCGCTGCTGAGCACGAGGTCGCGGGATCGAATCCCGGCCACGGCGGCAGCATTTCGATGGAGGCGAAATGCAAAAACGCCCGTGTGCTTGCGTTGTAGTGCACGTTAAAGAACCCCAGGTGGTCAAAATTATTCCGGAGCCCTCCACTACGGCGTGCCTCATAATCAGAACTGGTTTTGGCACGTAAAACCCCAGAAAGAAGAAGAATATATATACGTCGACACAGGTAGCCGGACCGATGTTATCTGTCTATTCATTGTTCAATGTCTGTCTCGCTCTGTATCGGCGGCTCTCCCTATCTCCCGCAGCGACGTGACGGACATCGACCTCTTCACGGGCGGCATCACGGAGACCAGTGTGCAGGGCGGCCTGGTCGGCCCCACGTTCGCCTGCATCCTGGGACAGCAGTTCCGTCGGCTCAAGTTCGGTGACCGATTCTACTACGAGCACGAGGGACAGGCCGGGTCCTTCGCACCAGGTGAGGACAACCTCTCACATCTCTCTCTCTCTCTCCCTCTCAAGACAACATACTCGCGCGCATCGTATTCTTTTTCGTGGCATGTTAAGAAAAAAAGAAATGTCCAAGGTGCACAGAATGGTGCGTTGCACCTCTGAAATAGAGAGTACAGTCCCATTTCTTTGGGCTTGACTGGCACTCGAACTACTATATTACGACTGCCAGCTTAGCGGGTCGTTTCCAAATCCTAGCAAGAAGAACACGACGCAGGTCTCATCAAGATCAGCACGTGTATGCCTTACATGGAGCGTGGGGAAAAACTAGGAGAGAGTGCCACGTGATGATTTGAAGCTTAGTCATAAAAAATATTAAGAAAATGCTCATGGGAAACAGGCCCTCACCACGTCACAGGCAAGCGGTAATTTCTAGCCGCCGCCGGGCATATGCGGGAGAGTAGAGCAAAGACCTAGTGGTGAGGGCCAATTGTGAAGAGGGTGTTACTAAAAGCTACCCCGAACCAAACAATGTCTTGAAAGGTCAGGCAACCATGAAGGCCCTATTTCCCAAGAGCTATTCCCCGAAGAGAAAGAAGGGCGGCGTCAAAGGAGGCTGCCTTGCTGAGGCTGGCTGCCTGACGTCATGTTTGCTCCCTGCTGGTCTTTTTCCTTCCTCCGTGATGCCTTACTAGATCAGGCTCCCGTGACCTTAAGGTGGTACTCTATAGAAGAGCACCACATTCTGGATTGCAGAAGCTTACATAGCACGGGGAAGACCGACTCAGGCGATATCCTCTCAGACGAGTTTAGGGTAATTACAACGTCAAACACAGATATTGGTACGAAACACAGGCGCACACCTGACACACCTGGACCAAGAACCATCAGCGTTCTTCTTTCAGCCGACGGTGTAGATTATACACGCTCTTTTTTCGGCTGGTCAGCCCAAAATGTGCTGGCATAACTGTAATCTGATTCTTTCAACCCTACAACTTTATTCTGTGACGCAACGAAGTTGGTTGACTAGGATGACGATTGTGGACGATGCATGCTTTGCTTTGTTTGTTTTCTGCTTTTTTTTTTTCGAGGAGGGAAGGTTGGCGCCTGACTGTGCAACCTACTAAACCGCGTTACAGTTCACTTGTTGCCGCAACCACAGCTCCGTTCTCTTTTTTTTTTTCTCTCTCTCTCTCTCTCTCTTTTGCCTCGCAGAGCAACTGCAGGAGATTCGCAAGACGACGCTGGCGCACATCCTCTGCGACAACTGCTACTCGCTCACCTCGGTCCAGACTAGGACCATGTTCCGCCCAGACTTGTCAGAGTGAGTACACGAACGTGAATGGAAACACGAATAAAAGATAGATAAATGAAGTATACAAAGCGGGGAAATATAAGAGACACTAAACAGAAGCACAAAATCAATTTAGACTGATAAGGTATACTTCGAGAACTCGATCTTCGTAAGTTTCGAGGTAAGGAGGGTTGATTACGAGAAGAGATAGAGAAGACCAAACTCTCATTTGCTGAATTTCGCGTCGGAAACCTAACGCCGGTACGTCACTGTGACGTCATGCAATTCAATGTACTTTCTGGTATTTGGCCCGTTGCGCGGCAGTAAATGTTCTGAAAACGTGCTGTGTACAGGCTTAATTTGATTCTTTTGGTATACAATGTAGTACATCTTTAACCGAGAAAAAAAATTGTCTAGGCCCCAGCAGACACCATCAAAATCTATGACGCCACGGCAAGCTGGCGCGGGCCGGAGCTTCAAATCGGTGACGCCGCCAGTCTTTAATTTTTGCGTATTTTCTGGCTTGCCAAGCTTCCTGTCACGGTTACCTCTCTTGGTATTGTAGAGGCGTAATTTACTAACACAACTAATTTTTCTCTTTGGTCTTCTGGCTCGCTATGCCGTGCCCGGTGGGGAGGTGTAAGGGGGTACGAAAAACTCGCGGTCTCTCCTGAAAGGCGAGGCATTGATATCGACAGCAAAATATAAGACAACTACACGAAGTAAGATTCGTAGCTTTATCAGGCCGTATACACAGCAGTAAGCTTTCGCTTACTAATTAAATTAATAATCATGGTGTCACGCGCATGCGCACAGGCAAACAGCGACAGATGTCACTCGATGACCACGAACACATCGCTGGCGTGATTAAGAGCACCAGCATCGGGGATTGAACGATTCGCGCTGCGTCTGGCTTCTACCACGTCTCGGAAAATCGAGATTTTCAATTGAGAACATACATTATAGAGCATGCGTCACGCCTGTTTCGGTGCGTATTTGCCGCCCACATACCGGCAACAGTGGAGAGCTGTCGCTCGCGTTAGGTTGAACTTGTAGGCGACGAGTGTACGCGATCGCCATCTCCATCCCGTCGCTTGTCGCCGTCGCGTGCGAAATCGCTTACATATGGTTTATACTTTATATGGAACATTACGGCGGCGGCGAACATTCGCCTGGAGTGTCCATATAATTGTTATCACATAATTCACATTGAAAAAAGGAAGGGGTAAACCAGATGTCGACGCTACGGACAAGGTCGACGTGCGCGGTGGTTCAAGTGATTCGATGATTGCATTTTGATTATATCTTTATATTCTTTTGCTGTATCTTTTCCGTGTTCGCTATTCATTCATTTTGTATCTTATTCGAATCGTATTTGACGCGAAATTACGTCGAGCTCGTCGTCTTTAGCGTGGAACTTTATTTATTTATTTTTTTTACCAAGAGGCCAGGTGGGGCGACGGAGACAGTGCAGTCTATGGTGCAATGTGGTTAATTTTTCACTGTATTTGAGCTAATTACACCCGTAGCGTTAATTTACCTACTGTGCGACTAATTCTCGCTTCTTGTTGGCACCACCGAAGCCGCCTTCCAGACACCATTGCCTCGCGCGAGCCCTGCTTACTACAAACGAGTTCGCTCCATTTTCCAAAAGTATGCCGCAAGGTGGCTTTGCCTCAACATGTCTACGGCTACGGCGGTGCACCCTTTACAGGGGTATAGTGCAATCTGTTTCATTTTCGACTGTATTAGCACTTATTACGCCCTTACCGTTACTTTACCTGCTCTGCGACTAATTCTCACTCCTTGTTTCGTTAAGACCTACATTTTGATACCTCTTTCGACTCACTATCATGCTCTGGAAGCGAAAAAAGACCTTTTTTTTTTTGAAGTGGTTACACGATACCCCGATACCAGATACGCCAAGCCCGGGTCGTAAAGAAGACCTTGTCTTCAAAATACCGGCAGAAACCAGCTCTGGATGACTGTTGATGTTAATGCGATTAGCAGTGAAGCAATGTAGTGACACACAGTATTGTCGTCGCCGAAACGGGTCATGTATGAGGCGTGTACTACAGCCGGCATCCTCGCGCTTTCCTCCAGACACGCTGTACCATCTAGCGACGCGGCCGTGAAGTTCGCGCGTGTCTGATATATAAATGCGCATGAACTTATATTTCATCGTCATCAGCCTATATATATATATATATATATATATATCCTCCTAAGACCATTCGTACATTATCTTGCACATTGCTCCCCCAATCTTCTTTTCAAAATTAACTTGGAAGTCATTGCTCAATATATTCATCCCGGATATGGAGTCCAGTGCATGTAGAATACAACGGAAGTGGTTTACTCATATTCTTGTCATCCGCTTTCGAGAACTTTAACGCTAAATTGATCTAGACTTCTGTGTGGTAACAGACGGCGTAAAGTAACGTCGAAGTTGTGCTTAGAATTCCGAGAGACTGCGTGAAAATCAGGGATGCAGCAGCAAGATGGCAATATATTACACGTAGTTCCATCTTAATATTTGTGTTTAGGCAATGAAGTGCAGTTTTTACCATAGAAAAAATGAGAAGATTATTTCTTTCATGTACATCCATTTTTTTGCAATCTAACCGTGGTATATAAATAAAAAAATCATTTCACGTTCGTAACATCCAATAATAAGCAGTCTGAAAAGCGATTATGTCGCGTAGCTGTATTCGGGTCTCAGGAGGTTATGCTCACTACCAGGACGAGGGCCTCTACCAGCAATCTTGCTCCAGCTGACTCCATCCTAGACTCCTTTTCATACATAGCAGACAATGCAACGAAAGCTATTGACCCTTTTCGCGGCGCTCCCGTGGGCGCTGCCATGTTTGATCACGTGGTGACGCGTCCATTGCTTGCCTCAGCCGCCTCCGTTGCCTCCGCGTTTACAATGCAAGCGCGTGACGCCGGCGCGGCGCAGCAAACCTCTGTTTCGACGCGTATCGTAGACGGTGACTGCGTGCACGACACGAAGCTTTAGCCACAGCTTTAGAGGACATGTAAGTGCTTTCAGAGCTCATTACGCCTTGTCCAAACGGCGTGAGCAGCGTATACGGTGCTTGTACTAAAAGCGGGGCTAGAAATGTATTCCAAGCTGTCCAAACTTTCCGCTTATGAATTAAATCGGGATCAGTGTGCTCTGCGTTCTTTATTTGGCAAACATTTTGAACCAGCGGCTTGTCATATTTCTGACTCAGTAAAGTTCCTCGGTGCAGCCACTATCTGATTGTTTATTTTCAGCGTAATCACTCGCGGGTATGCTCTGCTGCGATAAATCTGTTCTTGCTGCGCACAAAGCTTGGAATTTAAATGTTCTGTACTTTGTGGTAGCCCGTAGCAAAGACGTATTATCGCTAGTCTCTCGCTTACTCTGTGGACCGTCACGAAACATTTAGCTTCCAGCATTCGTGTCTTGTCGGTGTAGTCGCCGTCACTCATGCTTCGGCACCTTGATTCAAGTGTGCGCCTATTCACTCACACGTTGGCGATAGGGTGGTCGTAAGTTCTCGTGCGAGTAAGGGTGGATGTGTGTAGATAACGTGCGGGAAACTTACAATGCCACTAAGCGGCGCTACTTCATTTTGTAACGAGCTGTACTCACTCCCAAGTGCCGACGTTCCGGAATTTAAGTCCTTTTTTTTTTTTTGGAGGTTAGCTATACAGCGCAGGTGGATGAATTATATTTCTTTATCCTTGAGGAAAGCCGTGCATCGCGAAGGGCGCCAACACAGGCAGTCCTTATGCAGCAGCTGCGACACAGGTTGATTCCATGCATTAATATGTCAATCACTATTTTTGCAGCGAACTACCGCACACGTCTTCCCTTTATCGTTACACATTTTGCAGTATGAATTGGGCACAGTGTATTAGCGCACACCCAGTTGCATTTTCGACAGCTGATCGCACAGTAGGAGGGCAGACGCAGTAATGGTTTCGTATTCGTGCGCATTCGCTGAGGCAACGTATGGCGCGCCGCCGAATGCGCCATCTCGTTCCTCTAGAGCAAACTGCTCCGCGAAAAGGGTCATAACCCTCTCACTGTTACCATCCGCGACAAAAAAAATATGACGTCACATATGAAAAACAGATATAGGCACGCGTCACGTAATTCGATGCAAAACCAAGTCTCACACCATTAAGTCGCAAAATATGAAGTATTCATTACACGAAAGATGTTGAAAGTCTTAACGTAATTGCCACCGAAACGAGCGGAGTGACACCTTTCTACGACCAGCGGCCACAGCGCATCACCTGCACTTGCGACCAAAACATAGTACGCCAAAAAAATGGAAGCCCAAACGTGCACAACTAATACGTAATTTGACATAAACTTGCGTCTACACGTTGTCGTTGCAATATGTATATGAACAAGTTTATTCTTTACAAAAAGTTGCAGACAAAGAGCAACTGCAACACGCGGAGTGAGACTTCTGCGACGGCACTACTTCCGTAGTTTCCGCGGCGTTGCCTGCTATGCGTGAGACGGGGTAGTTCCAAAAATCCCGAGTTATTTGCCTTTAGGAGCGCGTTGAAGAAACCTCGGGTGGTAGAAATTGGCCTGGAGCACTCCACCACGACGTCCCTCATAACCCGCTGTGTAATTACGGGACTTTAAAGTTGCACTGAGATATTTTCGACTATTCATTCTTTAAGTTAAAGTTCTAAATCTCTAAACCTTAGAAAAAAAATAGTCACAAGCCACACTATGTGAGAGGGAACTGCGACGTTCTGACATCAGCACCGGCTCACTCGGTCGTCCCCTAGGCTGCTACATGTGCCCTCACAACGAGCAGGAACATATACGAGGCGACAGAGCGAGTCGGAGCGAGTGTCAAAGCGTCGCAATGCCCTGCTCTCATGTGACCACATATTGTGACGTCACAGTATCTTCCTGGGAAACGAAACCGATAGTGACTGCAGAAAAGCTACTATAAAAAGTGGCAGCTTCGCCCCTTTCGGGCGAAGCATCGATTGCGATAGCAAATTAGTATACAGCTATACGAAGTAAAGATGCTAGTCTGATCGGCCATATAAACTCTTAAACAGTCGCTTACTAACTAAATTAACAAACATGGTGTCACGCGCGCACAAGCAAACATGAACACATATCGCGCGATGACCGCGGAAACTCGCCGTCAGAACGCTGGAGCGAGGAAGCGCGGCGGCAGCGAACGAATTGACCTTCGTGCTGCCTCTCGCTTGAACGCGAACTAAGCGGCGAAAACACGGCGCAGACGAAGCTATGAGCACTCGGCGCACTCTGTCCCCATCACAGATAGCTTTTAAGATAGGGTCCGCGCGGACGCGCCATACGCAGCAGCCGCTGGAGTAGTATGCCCCCCTCCCCCCGGTGCTTTGCGCGCGACGAAACACGGCGCGCTTCCTCCCCGCATTCCTCCCTTGGACGCGCGATTGAGCCGCCATCGTCGGCTCACCCTCGCATGCTTTCACTCGCACATACAGCATACGGCTGTATGTGCGAGTGAAAGCTATTTTTCTAATATGTAGATGTCTAACACCTTCATTAACACAAAAAAATCTATAGTTGAAAATGTCGTGTTAGAACCCCTTATAAACCCTTCACTTTTCTTGTTTATATTAACCATTAGACAGTCATTACCGAATTGCGCGGCGTGTCACGCGCTGAATCATTGCGTGAATGCCGGAAACCTATAAACGGGGCTGAAAACGAAAAGGGGTGTTGTGTACGTACTTCGTCTTGCCAATTTAGGTGAAACTTAAGAGAAAGCCAGCTCGAGCTCTATTAGTAGTAAATCACCTTTCAAAGGCAGTAAAACAGACTGCGTCTGTTTTACTTGATAAGACAGAAATGACGCGGATGCGGTCCCCCTTGAAGGAAGGAAAGAGTGGAGAAGGAAAGGCAGGGTTAAGCAGTTCAGCACAACCGGTTTGCTACCCTACACATGGGAGCGGGATGAGGGGGAATGAAAGACGGGGAGGAGAGAGAGAGAGAGCACACAGCACAGCACACACATCGTCAGTCACAGTCCGTCACTCTTGCGTGGTGCGTGACATCACTGTCACAGCCGCTTGTCCAAGCCCGTTTCTTTTAAAAACCTAGTATTCCCTTCGTCACCTTCAGCTGTGATGTCTTCTGTCGACGACACGTGAGAATCGTTTCAATTGACATTGGTTTATTGTCAAGGTATGCTATAACGGACGCCAGGGACTGTCTCGGAACATTATATTCAGGACAGTCGCATAGAATGTGTTCCAGCATCTCCTCACAAAGACAGGCATTGCAAAAAGCGTTGTTGGCCATTCCAATGAGAAATGAATAGGATTTCGTGAATGCCACCCCTAGCCATAAGCGATAAAGCATAGTGGCCTCTCTTCGGCGGAGTCCAGTTGGCATGCAGAGATGCATCAAAGAGGGCAGGTGGTATTGACGATTGCTCCGGTTGGTCTGGCCGCTTGGTGTGCACCATAAAGTGAGCGTGATCTCCTGTGCAAGCACTTGAAGTCTGCTGGCTGCGTCAGACCGTGAGAGTGGTATGGCCTCTTCCTGTGTGTCATCAAGAGCTGCCCGAGCAGCATTATCGGCGTCTTCGTTCCCCATGACGCCACAGTGACTTGGAAGCCACTGAAATGCCATGTGGTGTCCTTTCTCATGTGATGTATGGAGTAGGCATCTAATATCAAATACGAACTGTTCGTATGGCCCGCGACACAGAGCTGATAGCACAAATTGTAGGGCTGCCTTGGAGTCACTGAAGATTGACCATTGTCGAAGTGGTTCCCGATTGACGAAATAAAGTGCAGCGCGAAGAGCAGCTAGTTCCGCAGATATCGATGTCGTTGGGTGGTCAGTCCTAAAGCTGATGGTAATAGCTCTTGCTGGGACAACCACAGCACCGGACGAACACTGGAGGTTTGTGGAACCATCAGTATAAATATGTACACTGTCCGCATACCTCTCGTGTAGAAGAAGCAGAGACAGTTGTTTCAGCACAGGTGACGACAGCTCAGATTTTTTCTTGATTCCTGGTACACTGAGATGTACTGTGGGGCTAATAAGACACTACGGGGGTATCGATGGTTTAGATGCAGCGGTGAAGCCCGAGGGAAGTTTGTCGTTGTACTTGATGACAGTTTTAGAGAATGATGCATGGCACCTGTCCGCCTTGAAGTTACCACACAAGGTCGTGACGTCAGCGGCCGTCAGATTTTGACGGCCGCTGCTTGGGCTCAGGCCTAGTTATGTATATATATTCTTTAGTGCAAGGGTAGTAAAGAAGCCAAAGACTACTTTGGCAAGTTTTGAAAATCAATTTCTACACCACCACAACGGCATAAATACGAGACAATAATTTGAAATCTATGACGTTACATACATTGACTTACCGGCGACGGGGTGTCAGCGCGATATTCAAGAAATGGGAGATAAGCCTTCACTTTTTGTGCAAGTATTCAACAGCTTACCACAAAGTAGAAAAAATTTTGGAAGGATACGTACTGTGTCAGTTTAAACTGATTTAGTACTTCTTTTTAGTGATTCTTTAAAGCTATAAAGAGGGAGTTGACCCAAAAAGGGCTCGTCCAGAACCCACCACTAATCTCCTTCTGCTCGACACCGGCTAGATGAAATGATCACACGAAAATTAGCAGCTCGAAATCAAGCTGTCTCTCCTCCATTCTCTAAAATGCGTACCTGTGGTTCTCGTTCGTGATTGGCTGGCACGACTGCGTACAAAAACCACTGCCTCTAGGTTCAAGGTATTAACTTGTAGTGTTCTGCCCAAATAAACGAAAAAGAAAAATTGGATTAAGTTCATCAAGCCAGTGCTGTGAAAATACAGAAATAATGACACGGTGAATTATTGCATAGGAAGCTGTAGCAGCAAGTTTCAAAGAGGAGGAATATATTCATATAATGAGAGTGCTGTTACAAGTCTTTGTCACGCAGCAGAATCGAAAATTTTTGAGCAGCGTTGCCTCAGACAGCACCCACGTCATATTTATCGTGGCAAAAACCTTGGGAAATACTACTAAGTAATGCCCGGAAACCAAACCAAACCAAACTCACTGCAACGTGCAAACTCACTGCAAAGTGCAAACTCACAGCTCTATGCTAAATGCAAGCGTGAGCCAGCAATTTAGCAGGAAGAGTAATGTTACCTGGCACTCCTTTAATGCAACTATCAATGTATGTTCCAGTATACTTCTACACAGTACTAAAGCTAATATTGTATGCCTCAGCTACGCAGATTCTTTTTTGGTATGCATCTGAACAAGTGTTTCTGCTTCATGTAAAAGTTATCTAATATTTTATAAGGGACTAGGCATGTTCACAGGTAAGCACGAGATTTACCACATGTCCATCTACCTTGTGTGCAGCAACCCAGAGGTGCCCTGTGAGAGCTTACCTCGACCGGACCTGTCCTACTGGCAATACCCGTGACGCCTGCCGCCACATCCGCGACTCACAAAACCCGTCTAGTCAACCGGGCCATCGGTGTTTCGCGCGGCGGCCACTTCCGGTCATGCTGACCCTGCCTGCAGTTGCAGCACTCCCGGTGATGATGATAACAGTCAACGCCACTTGGTGACTTAAAATGCAACCTAGTGCGCCTATTGGAGGATCGAGTTCCGTCCAGGTGTTGTTAAGTGACAGTGTTGTTCCGAAACGTCAGTATTCTTGCACTGCTGCACCATTTAGTTCTGCTTGTGCCATACCAAGTAACCAACAGTATCACTTTGTCGTGTGATTGACTTCTAAGTGCCATGCGTTTGAACAGAATGTGGCCTTCACATGTTAAAAAGCCAGCAGAGGTCCACTGACGAATGTAGGAAAGACGTCATCCTTGTATAAATGGTAGTTGAAGAGCTGACTTCACAGTATAAATAAATTGAGTGTATGTACAATTAGCAGGATATAGTTGAAATGAAAAAGTGCACCGTAATTGCACCTTAAGTGTATCTTCAAGATACAATTTGCAATCTGTGGAATGCCAAAAGTGTACACGGAGAATGTATTTTTGCTGCTGCAATCAAATATCTTTTTTCCATGTCTGATGGCCTCTTGTGCGTAACAGGGTTGACAGAAATGTACAAAAATTGTGTAAAACCCAGTCCCTGTTCGAAATGAAATAGCGTTGGAACAGATGGGAGACAAGGGGCATTAATTTAGTTTGAGTTCTGTTTTTTTCATTTTCCTTCCCCAGATTCACAAAAGTCCTTGGCCAAGCAAAATATACAATTTGATGCTGAGCAGAATGGCCCTTACATTTACATTGTGGTAATGACTGCCGCATTAATGAACATCCCATAACGAGGACTGGTAATGAGGGCTGTTCCTGCTAGCCATACTCTCTTTCACTGCTGTGGAAGTTAGTGCTGGCTTTAGCCAAAATGGTGCGCGATCATGCAAGCACACAAATTCCTGCACCATGTGTCCTACCGTGCCAGAGAGCCGTTTGTTTCCATCCCGGCACCACACTGAATTTACTCCTCGGTCACGAAAAACAAGGAAGATGGCTCGTCCTCCAGGCTAGCACAAGAATGAACGTTATGTTGCTGTGTCCATCTTCTAGTAAGAATGATTGGAAAACACACCTATGGCTCTCTCCAAAGGAGCGTCTAGTATTTGCAAATATAGATGTTTCAGAAAGACCGGAAAGTTGTGCCAACCCTCGCAAAGCAGCATGATAGCCGGAAGTTTGTTCAGGGAAAACGGGATGATGTGTGCGTCAATGCAGAATTCATCTCGAGTGCTCCTTTCTTTTTCTTTTTTCTCTTGTTGATGCACAGCGAATACCGATTGCGTGGTGGCTGGAGATATTGATGTGGGCAACATGCCAAAGATGCCCAAACAAAATGAAAGCAACTCAGGAGTTATCCAAGTGCATTACTTTTAAACAGCAGAACACAAGGCACCGCTGACCAAGGCAACATTCTCGGAACGAACGTTCATAAAAAAAGATGGCTCAGTACAATGCACTGAGACAATTCCAGTGGTACGTTCAACAAAACGGATCAATGTAATTGACATATGATGAATAGAACCCCATGTATATTGTACTGTGCAAAGAAAGTTCAAATTCATTTTAGTCTTATGTGGGCCTTTAAAGCAACTCCTTACTTTCTAACATTGTCACTGTTATATCAGTAGTATTTTCTGTGCTGTTCTCAAGCCAAGAATAATGATGGCTGCAAGACAGCGACATTGTTATTGCACATTATTGCAATGTATTTGGCTCGTGTTATCACTCTCATCTTTTTCACCTACCATATGTTCAAGAAGTTTAACTAGCTCCCTCTTCAATAGTGAAAGCCACATAATCACTCGCTCTTTGCTGCTCGGTCATGGAAACCAAACAGCAGCCAAACATCTAGATGCTTGCAGCTGTGCATTGAACTCAGGATTCTTGGCTACAAGCGTGGAACCTACTTCTCGTCTCAATAAAGTTCATGTTATTACAGCTGACATGGCTTGTGTGATGCGTAGGTTTAACTGCAGGCCCTGTTTAAGCAACTCAAGCCCATGTCAAGCGTATCCACTTCCAGTGTTAGGAGATCACCTGGCCACTCTTACAAAGCTTGCTAGCATGTACGAGCTGGTTCTCTGGACACCACTGCATGGCACAAACCACACACCATGAGCACTGCTTCAAAATAAAGCCAGTTGAATGGAACACATCAGCAATATCAATTCACATATATTATCCATCGCAAGTATACATAGTAATCACTATCACACATACATTCCTATTACAGTCAAACCAACAAAACAAAGATACTATAACGAAGTAAAATGAAATGTTTCTTGACAATATCAGCATGTCACAAATATATCCTCATAACGCATATCGGATATAACGAATATATTATTTGTGTCACATGAAACAGTCTTACCGGTTTCAACTGTATAAGCCTACTTCCAAAACCCCTCCTTTCTTCAATACACAGCCGGCACATGTGCGTCTCTGCCGTCTTTGTACTATTCGAATGTTACGCAGTTGTAAACGGCTTGCCATAATCTATTATACACGTCTCCTGCCACACTTGGCTACAGTAGTCTCATAGGACATGTCCCGAGATGCAAAGTGGTAAAGTATGTCCAAGACAAAACAATGTCAGCAGATTCGTGACAAAGAAAGGTAGTTTCTACACATCTTGAAAAAAAAAAAGAATGTATTTATTGCTCACATGCGCTTTATGAGAGACCATGGAATACAGTTGAATGGTTATATTATGTTTGTGCTTGACAATGCTGCGAGTGCAATGTGTGCCTTTTTAATGAAAACACATCCTTATGTATATGCCAACTAAACTGCTGTCCGTGACGGTTGTAATGCCAGGCAGTTAATGGCTCTCGCAAATGAGCCAGGAATGAGTGACTGTATGTGAAAAAAGAAATGTAGCAGTGCATGTATCCATTCAAATATGATCATCAAATACTGAATAAATGAACTTAAAAAAGCTTGTGTGTGGTTAACGTTCTTGATGCTGCCTTTTTGCAACCGCATAGTGTTAGCAGTTAGGAGTGTGTAAATGCACAAAAAATGTAGAAAGTATATCAAATATCTCAACATACAATTTAGTCCACTTATTGTAATAGATGCTACGTCATTGGCTGCTCAAATAGCTGTGTTTAAAAATTCTGAATATTTTGCAAATCATCTGCACTGACATAAGTATAATGAGGAGTTCAAAGGGGGCACCATAACCCCACAAATGGTAATGATTTCAATGCATTTGCTTTTGCATAGAGACACCCTCGCGAATAGTGCCTAGTGAGCGCTGCTAAGAATATATCACCTGTGAATATCTTTCTGTAAAAAAAAAAGTCTCAGTTTCGCCAGAAAAGTGAACCAACAATTGCAATAGCAACGCACAGACAGCTATATGAAGGATTGTAGTTTTATCGGCGTATAAACTTTCAAACGTTCGCTTACTATCTAAATTAACAAGCACGGTGTCAGCGTGCACAGGCAAACGTGAAGACATCACACTCGATGACCGCGGACACTCGCTGTCAAAACGCTGGTGTCAGGAAGCGCGGCAGCAGCAGCGAGCGAAATGACCTTCGTGCTGTGTATCGCTTCCATGCAAACTGAGACTGAAGGGTGAGATTGCAGCACACACAAAGGTATGGGCCGCCGTCGCACCTAGACTCACCCACCAACGCAGGTCGCTTTCAACGCCGCCCCCCCTCCCTTCGCTCCCCCTGGCGACATGCGCGCAACGGAAGACGGCGCATTTCCTCCCTGCTTTCCTCCCTTGCACGTGCGAGATTGAACCGCGATTGTCAGCGCCTCTCAAGCGCAGAATACGCAGTTGCTGCCGCAGTACAATGCCACTCACTCACCCTCTCTTCCCATAACAGCCTTTCGGGCAGCAGAAGTCAGCTTGTTCCCTCGCCGCTTTCCTTCCTTGCGCGCGTGAGATTGAGCCGCGATTGTCGGCTCCCCTAGCGCGCTTTCACTTGCATGCAGCTCACAGCGACAGTGTTATCGCCCTCAGACTGTATACGGAACAACACAGCGACGGCAAAAATGCGCCTGGGGTGTCCATATAATTGCTATCGCAATTAAAAAAAGACATTGGCAGTATAGCTTAAAGGCGAAGTATTTAAAGCATAGCGAGGTTTAGCACTACGCTGAAAGTGCCTCACAACGCTGGCACGATGAGCAGTGCCGCCAGTGGTGTTGCAGGTGTCACACACCTCAATGATGCGAGAGATGAGAGCGAATGAAAATTGTCGGCGATTGCATAGCTTTGGCTAGATGTTTACTGCCCATTGCGTTCAGACCAGAATATGCACCACAGTGTGGTATGCACGCAGCTGCTCAAGCAGGAATGCTAATGTGTGTACGCAAAACACTCATGCCAGCAGCGGAAGTGAGAATGCCGCCCTGGCTGCAGAGCACAATGGTGCATGCACTTGGCTTCGTCCGCTTTTGCAGCCAAATGCACTGCATGCCTCAGGAGACCTTCTAAAACTCCACGTGCAGGTCACACATGTGCCATCGATAGCAGGAGAGCACGACGGCACCGACATTGATGCCAATGGCGACAGTGTGAGGCTGCCTCGAGAATCCACATAGTAATTGCAATCACAATAAAACCTGTTCAACTTGACTACACTGCAATTTGCTTCGAGTTAAAATGCAACATATTAAACTTTGTATCAGCAGCTGACAGTTTATCAATTCTAATGGAGAATGTTACATAATGGAAGTTCGTAGAGCATATTCACAGTCCAGTCAACCCTGTTCGATGTTTGTGCCATTTTCTTGCTTACGAAAACTGTTCTTAACAAAAGCGGTGTTCTGTGCATCTCAGAACACTAATCTGCCACTTTATCTTGACTTCAAAATATGTGTTTAGCGAACCTCTATTGGGACTAAAACATCATTAACCTCATCAGAACACACCTTGGAAAGGAAGCCATTCAGTGGGAGAGAGATAAGAAACAGAAATGGTAGTCACCTTATTTCGATAACGCACTACAACAGTGAGATAGTGAGAATGGTAAAGTTTTTCATTTGTAACTTGCGGGTGCAATCACTACTGTTTTGCTGACACTGTGTAACCAAACCATTAAGTACCATAGTTATTATGCCTTCTCACTCGAAAATAAAAATGACTCGGAGAAAGCATACAAAAAGATTATTTATTGAAACTTCAGGTTTCATCTGGTAGGCCTTGTTTTGTCATTGAAGCCACCGACTACTTCATAAACCTAGCCACCCCTTCACAACCAGACCACATGCATCTCTGTGTTGCCCATTTACACGCCCTGTCACAAGAAAGGCCAGCTTTCCATTGCTGACAATGGTTGACTGAGCTTTGTTTCAATTGGCAGCACAAAAACAGCCAGGACTCAAGAACTATTATGCTTACTCTTATTCATTGTCACCTCTCATATTGTATTGAGTCTTGGGGAGTCACGTACTGAACTTATCTGGACCCGGTAAGCAGACTGCAAAAATGTGCTGTGAGAATCATAAACAATTCTAAGCATAATGATCCTAGCAAGCCTTTGTTCTACATATCACAGATTCTGCCTTGCTACCTCTTATGGACATTAAAAAGTGTACAACACTGTCAATTACAACCATCTTTTTCATGTGTCACGCACCTTGTACTAGACAATTGTACTAGACAATTATCCTTTGAAAATTTAAATATTCCTCCTACTGATAATGTCTAGGGTGAACATCTACTAGAATTCTGTGGTATTAAAATCTGGAACACTATTCTTTTTTTAATAAAACTGTCACCTCATTTCGCTAACACACTACAACAACACTACATGCAACAGTTAAATATTTGACGTAAGCAAATATTTATGAAATGTGCAACTCATTTGCATGTTTTTATATTATGTTGCTTTCTTTTTCTCTTTTTATCTTTCTTCTTCTGAAAGTTACCATTGTATAACGTAGATTAGGTTTCATATTAAATTTGATTAAAATTGATTGGTTTTTTGCTCGATTTCACATTTCATCAACATTGAATGCTTTTGTTGATGAGCCTGGTGATTTGATATTTTGATGACTGTATACTTGATTTTCCTCAATGGTGTTTACCATGTCCGAATAGCCATTGTAACAAAAAAAAAACTTTTTTTGGACCCAAACTAGCCTAGGGCTAAGGGTCCACTCAGTGTGTGCAAATTTTATGTTGCAAAAGAAAGAAATAAAGTCAATCAATCAATCAATCAAACTCCTGGCCATCACCTAGGCAGGACCCTTTTGCCCATCCCACAAACTCACAGGTGCTTTGAATAAAGTTTTGACTGACTGAAGAAAACAATTGAACGGGCTGTGAGGGCCACTTAGCATATCACACACATGCACACAGTAGTGAAAAAAAAAGTAAGGGCGAGTCATTCCTTGCCATGGCAATGAATTTTACTTTCTTAGAGCAACTGGCCTTTCCTTTCCTGCTATAGGGTGTACTTGATTGTTTCCATGTGAACTGGATTGGACAAGGGAACTATGTCTAATACACGTGTCACGTGGTGCACTTTCAATGGGCATCGAGCCCCTATCAGGATCAAATTTCCCAGTCGCAATTGGCTCCTTTGCACAAGCTGCTGAAGGGAGCCAATCGCAGTCAAGAATTTTGATCCAGATGTGGCTCGATTGCGATCGAAAGTGTACCAGTATTAGTGACCTTAATGATAGGTATACTATCTCACGTACCCGAGCACAACTTTCTGATTTCACCTGTATATTAGAAATTTCTCGTTCACATTTCCTTCCACCACAAATGGTCTCTGCCCACCCAGTTAACAGATTGTCTGACAGGAGTTCTTCGTGCAACAAGGAACCATCTTGATTGCACCTTTATTTCGTTAGCAAAGCACGACACCCCATGAACAGATCTGAGCTGTACAACAACTCCTTCACTCTTCAATCAACACCTCCATAGCTCATTCTATCTAAGAGTCAGTCACAATAAGAGTGAAGCAGCATCAGGTCTGCGCCATGGCCTTCTCGAGGATTTCTTTCATGATGGGGTAGACTGGTGCAAACTCCTTGCCCTGCCGCTGACGCACGGTCTGCACATACGACTCCATCGCACCGCTGCAACACAGGGCAGGTGTAATTAGTCGCGAGTTCAATAAAAAAACTGACCCGGCCAAGTGGTACGTTAAGAAAAAATAACACACAAAGGTGATTGAACAAGTCAAAAGTTAGCTGACATTTCGGAACCTGTACAAGTTCCTTGTTCATAAACCAGCAAACAGTAGTCATTGACAGTTTGAATGTGCAGCATGTGACATAATGATCAGGTATAGACTTGGTGCACGGTGCCAACCATCCAGTTCATGCGATTGTGTGTTGCTTGTGTCAGTAATCGGTCGAGCAGTTACTTTTTTGCCTCTTCTTTATTTTGGGGGGGAAGGGGGGGGGGGGGGGGCGTGTCGGACAGGTGATTGTTTTTCTAGGCAACACACTTGTCCTCTTTGACTCAAGAATTTCCTAGTTATGCTGACCTAGCTGTAGCCACAGTCAGCACAGAAACTTTTTTTCAACAAACTGTGCAACATTTTAATCTTCTAAGCAGCCCTTTATGTTGACAAGCTTATTGTAATGCTTGTTTCAAGACATTTTTTTACTATCAAGCAAGGTCGCCGATTTTCTCACATAAACATCGGCGCAGGTCTCCATCAACAAGAAATTGGACATGAGGAAATTCGAGAGGTAGTGTCCTAATCCTGGGCTTTTGGTTCTCTCATGTTACCGAACACAATGAAAACCTACGGTACATAAAATGAAAACAACAGAAAACAAATGTTGGAGCGGCTGTGAGCTGTGAGTTGGTGTTTTCGTGGTAGTCATCTCAACCACAACAATACTATCTACCAGGAAGTGATGGGGTGGTGTTTACCAACCAATTCCTTAACTAGTAGCACTCCAATGAGTTCTGCAAGCGCATGGCCTACGAGACAGCAGCACCCTTGCAGAGGTGTTCTCTGCAAAAAGTGCGATACAACATAATATTGGAGGCCATGGTATTGGTGTAATGCAGTCATCACTGCATGGTGTCAGAAAAGTGGGACATCTTGTTCACAAACCAATATGTATCACAAAAGGCCAGAGTTTGCTCCGCTGAACAAAATTTTGCAGCCGGGAGTGAGCGAATCTAAAAATCTCAATGACATTTGCACGCCAAGGCAATAATATACACAATGGGACGCTGGAAACCTCAGAATGTCAACAGTGGAACTTCAATGTAGATTGAATATGAAACAAACAGTGCTGCAAAAAGTCAAATATCAAATCAAATTACAATATTACATCTTTTTTTTTTCTTTTTCTAGAGAGTCCTGTTAATTAATTTGCTCTATGCCAAGGGTGAAGGTGTTAAAGATGGCCTGGTTGTGTTGCAAGCAGTGTATCAGATAAAACAATCACAACGAAAAATAATTAAGTCAACCACCGCAACTTATGCTGCAGCGATAATACCAATTTGAAGTGAAAAATTGAAGTACTAAACTAGAGCTTAACTGGAAGACAAATTTTAAAATTATAAAAAAGGACTGCTTACAAAATTTACTGCCATACTGTCCTCTACAGATACCCCATGGGTTAAATTTTTTAACCCTATGCAACCATTCACACAATGCATTATCACAAACTGCAAATGGTTATATGAAAATGCATGCTTCTCTTACTTTATTTGCGCGATGCAAAGCAAGTGGTGACTGGCATACAAATCATACACAAAAAGAAATACATACCACAAAGACAAAAGCTGGATCATGACCAATTACCAAAACTGACACCAGAGCGCATTTTTACTCATGAATCGTGCATATGCATAAAGTGTGTTGCTGATTTCTGCCTCAGCAAGAAAAGGTGAAATCGATGGTTCGATAAACTGCGCAATTCACTCCCTCAAAACATCACAAGCAAGAAAGATCATTCATTCTTTTAGGACCAATACACTAGAACTTACTAACCCCTTCTTGGTCGGCGTCTTTTCTTTCTGGTTCTTTTTTTGTTGTTTTTTTATTTTTATTTTAAATGTGAGCATGAAAAGAGCACACAACAGCTGTGCATCAGCACTACAATCAAACCTCGATATAATGAAGTTGTGCGTGCTGCGAACAATTTCATTATATCGAGAATTCAATAAAACTAAGATGGGCAAATAAAAATAGTTTGTTACATCGCAAATGTTGTTAAATCAAGGTTTGACTGTATTGAGATAGCAAAGCCACTAGGCCTCACCTGTTACAATGGATCTGCATACAACATACTTTAAAGTATAACAGTTTATTCTCTTCACTTAGTTTGGACAGCCTACATTATTAAAAAACTAATTCTGCTTTTAACGGCGCTGGGTTTAACGGACTATCAGCTACAAAAAAAAATTGTGGGTAGATATTGTCTAGAGTGGTGCATATATAATTACTTTGCAGCAGCAATGAGTGCGTGCGGCAGTGCACTGCACGCAACTATTTCCAGCCACTTGCGGAATGTGTGAAAATGCACTTGCGGCAACCTTCCCACAACACCCCACCAGCGTAGAGCTTTTGGGACAACCATGCAAGCAGCCCACTGCTGCCCACTGCTGCCGGCACAATGCCAAGTACGTGCCAAGCAGCCGAGGGTGCCACTAGGTGTAACCGGCTTCGCTTCGAAGCTATAGCACACGGCACTTCAAAAACCACCACCGACGGTTAAAAAATGCATCATTTTGCAAACGCTTTATTTAAGGGCGTGCGAATACTGAATATGTAGTAGATTTCAAATCAAATATTGAATCTAAGTAAGAAAAAAAATCCAAATACCGAATTGAATATCAAATATCAGAAAATTTATCACATTTATTTCTTACAAATTTTGTGTAAGAAAAGACGGTGCTGCACAAGCACAGGACTTTCCTAGCATTGCATGACAAGAATGTAGCAAGCTATCAGTAACTTAGGTACATAGAAATTAAGGTATATGTAAGGTCCACTCTTATGGAAGGGAACTCCAAAGTAGTATGCCAGCACTGATTACAGCTCAGTTCTAGTACATGAAGATCTGAAAAATATATTTTTTCGTCAATAGAATGTCTGTTGAATAGAATCATGTGCTTTTTTCCCCTCTGAAGCTAAATAATTAGTGACATCACATTGTACTATATACCAATGAGGTTCTCAGTTTAATAGTGGAGCTGTTTTCTCATGGCAATCTTTTATTGCTCTGAAAGTCTGGCTTTCTAGCGTTTTCTCCAAGATACAGAATGGCGATCCCAACTTTACGGCAGGTGGGTTATCGTGAGACCAATCTGCACAACAGATGAAAGCACCGACATCGCACCACATGAATCCGCAAACGAACTTTGCAGAAAGAGAGTTTTAGTATAGCGTGATAGCGTAGTTTACGTGCGGGACGCTATTCCATTACGCTTTGAATTTCGCATACATAGGGCACCAAGTCTATGTGTGTGAGCATCCGGAAAGTGCGAGAGGCAGCGCAATGGAAGCCAGGAGCGCGTTGTATTTTTACTTCACATGTCCATCGATCTGAACGAAACAGACAAGCAGTACAAGCTGTCTACCATAGCCTCCGAAATCCTCCCATCTCAGAGGCTATATGCCGTCGTCGCGCCTATCTCCCGACTTTATTGACAGGTGGCGCCCACGTCTCGGAGAAAATTTCGTTCGTTAGGCTTAGGCGCATTCAAAACGAGAAGCGATCTCGAAAACTCTGCTAAATTATCCATAAAAACATATTGTCGATCCTACCTGAAGGTAAGCGAAAGCTATTTACGCAGTCATTTCCAACCAACGAAGTGAATTACTCAACAGCAACTCCAAATTCAGTTCGAAGCGGGCGGCCGGCTCATCGTTCTGTGCGTAGCCATTGTTGGTGCTGTGCAGGTTGACCGTGGTTGGCATCAACAGTAAAGAGTAAGCACCTTTTCAGTGTTAGGTTCTTCGTGATTTGCCACCTGTCATAGACTCTGAAATCGGCAGGGACACAGCTTCGCGTGACATACCCCCCTCCCCTTCTCGTACATACGCCGTCCACACAAATATATAGTACAGTCGGGCGGTCAGAGCATTAGTCACAGGACATTTTCGTGCCTTCCGTGTAAATTCAAAGCGTGTCCTATGACGGGTTGCTTGAAGCAATAAAAAAGACCGATGCATGTCTACGTCTCTACAAATGGCTTCAGGCACGAGAGGCCAGTGTATGGTGTGTCACAAAGATGGAGGCCGTGACCAACTTCGTTGGCATCCCGTACACTCACTTTTGTTTGCAAGATGGTTTCAGCGTTCCAAGCGTCTTGCCGCTGCTGCGAATAAAACTGCAACGATTCAGCACTAAACCGTAACTTTTGTTGCCGATTCTCAACTAACCATTACCAATTAGGCCTAATTGCCTAACTCTAGGCAGACGGCCTAGGTAGCGAGTCACGAGTCATTGCAGAATGCTTGCCTGCTAATGCTCATACGGGTGGCCCACCAGTGATCAGTCTCGAGATCACACGTAAGGGCCTGTTGAAGCAGCATTAAGTTCATCACCGTGTATCCAACACGATCTGCATGCCTTCCAACGGCTAATCTGCCAGATCATCACACATGCTTTCACAAGTTTCTGAAATAGGCGCTGCTTTTGTTGCTGTTTCCTCTGTCTGCTTCGATTTATCGTTTCTGTTGGTCCTGTCGACCTGGACGAACCTTGTACCGACAGAGGTGGTCCCGACCGCCGTAGCGCCTTTCTGCAAATTTCGGCGTTCGGGTACTGTGTGTGCAATCCCCGCATTGGGCCAATGTCAGGGAGCACATGCAGTGGGCCAGAAGCACTCACAGAGACAAAGTACGCGTTTGCATCAACCAGGGCAGCCCATCCACGGCATGCTCGGCACTCCTTTTGTGCCAAAAACAACAAAGTGAAATGCTTGCTTGGGCAGCATCAAGCACAAAGGGCAACTCGCGACATGCGGCACTGCGCTGATCTCTAAACCATATATACCGAACATTTGAAAAATCGAATAGTAGATATTCAATTCACAAATCTAACTATTCGAACGTTCACTATTCGATTCAATGATAGCCGAGTATCCGCACACCCTTACTTTATTTCTTGTCACATCTAATTTACACAAAAAAAGAAAATTGGCTGCTATTTGCAGCATCCAAAATGCGAAGCACAAGATGCAGTCAAGTTATCTCGCATGCAGTGCAGTGGTGGCACAAACACGATGTAAAGTGTCCGAAATTTTGGTCATCCTTATACATTAAGTCTATGCCATTACACATTAAGTCTATGCAGTGCCACGGGGCTGTCCAAATAATCAAGCATGTTTGAATTATCAGTGTCTGAATTATTGGTGTCTGAATAATCGGCTGTCGACTGTATTTCTCACTCTGTGCACTCAGACTTTCATGTCAATGGGTCGCCCACGAACACATCACAAAATTCAAAGATGAGACCTGATTCACGTTGCGTGAATGTAGCTCGATGTGCAGAATGAAAGCTTGCACAAGTAAGGCACGTGCACCCTAGTTTCATGCAAATCCTCATTTCACAAGTGTATGCACAAATGCAGCTAATTATTGGAAACCCAACATTCTCCTTAAAAGCAGGGAGACTCACCGCACAAGGACCAGGCGCTCCTTCTCAGACGTGTGCTCATCGAGCCACTTTGAATAGCGACTGCGAGACCAGGACGCCGCCTGCAAACATTACACAGTAAACATGACCGCCACAACCATGAGCTCGGTGATAGAAGAGCAAACATTTTGTGCACAGGAACAATGGTTGCACTTACACAAAAAGGCCTGTGCTCAAAAAACTTCTCTTTCATTAGTACCCTCGATTATTGGTCACTGTTGCAGCGATTACCTTGCTGTCACACTGACTGTTACCACAAGTTACGGGTGTCTTAACACTGACCAATAAGGAAACCTTCTCATGTAATGGAAGTTTTGTCAATGTTAGCCCAGTTATTCTGGCCCATGCTGAATGTTCTTGCAGAGAGGTTTTGGCAAAAGCTTTAAACATGCAATGAACAGCTGATGTACTGAAGTATAATTATGGCAATAACAGCTGCTATCAGCGATGGTCAATTTTCCAAGGCTCACATGCATAGTTTTGGCACAGCTTGTTGTAAGGCAGCTGACGTGTGACTGTGCTTTCAATACCACACTTATGGCTCGTGCGGGTGCACATGTGTCAGATTGTGGAGATGCTTGTTGTAAACCTAAAGCCTCTCCCAAGAGCAGTCAAATTTTATGGTCATATCATACGTAACACGAGGTGACTTCCTGAAACAAAAATGAAATGCATTCTACGCCAAAAGTACCTCAAAAGGTGGTCATGGCTGACAATGTGACGTCGACCTAAGTGTGTGCCCGTCACAGGTTTCTTGAGTGCACACGAAAAGCACTGTGGAACGAACTTGGCAGCACTGAAACATGGACTTTTTATTTATACACTATGGATACACACCAACAGCACACACAATAAAAGTATGATGACAGGAGCAATTACATGATACAAAAGGTGTGCTCAAGTGTTTCTCTTACATTTGTCCACCTTCCTTCTCTTTTTTTTTCAGCACTAGTACAGTCACACAGTAGAAGCTGACATTGGTGCTCTGAAGTCGTTATTTTACAAAATTCTGCAGTCAAGCAGAATTCTCTCACTTCATGGCCATGACATGTGTCGCTATTATATTGCATTACTACAGACCCCCTTCCAAGTGCACAGCTGCACCTCCCCTCACAGCACTTTTGACAAAACAACAGCCGCTCAGATCATTGTTGTGATAAACTGCAAACTGTGCGCATCATATATTTGCTCTTGCATATGATTTCATCCCAGGACCGGCGACATCATCTGCCCACCTAAACGCACAGTCTTTGCACATATCCTTTGATTTAGAAACTTACTGCATTATCGTTAGCTTGGTAAGCTGCACTGCAGGAAAGCCCTTCTCGTCAAGACAAAAAGAATCTACTAGAGCCATAATGTCGTGTTGTAGTGACCGCGATGAACAAAAAAAGAAAAACAAAATACTGCCATAAATGTGATTTAACTCTTTCGTTACCGCTATAAATTTTCTCACTTTCGGTGCTTTTACATTTCAATGTTTTATTTCAAGACGTAGTAGTTGCAACGCATACTGTGATACATAAAATTATAACCTGATCACTGGTGTTTTGAATGTATGTAAAGCCATAATAATTGCTCAGACAGTTTTAATTCATAGGTGAAACTTCAAAGCAGCACCTCAAGGAACACTACTGAAAGTATAATAATTTGCTAGTTCCAGTATACTAAGTACCGGGAGTATTAAAAAGATCTAAAATATACAAAATATACACCTGGCCCCCCGCTCCCAACTTATATAAGTCAGATCGCGCAAGAAAATTCACATGGAGATTTGTTGGCAATAATACTAGCTATAGTATAGTGATACCCATGCAATGCGGGAAAGCAGTAGCTTCGCAAATGTGAAAATGGATAAGTTCCCATCGTACAGGGGGCATTTGTTTTTACTCGTTGCAGCAGACACTTGGCTTGTTTTTACTGCATTCTTTAGGCTTGCAAAGCAATGGTTGTCAGGTCAGGGAAGCATGCAGAAGCCTCCTCATACTTCGAGTATTGCGTTCGATCAGCTTTTCTGTGCAAGCAAGGTGGTCTAGGGTGCATTCAATTGGCGCAGGAGCTCCCATGTGCTTTATTCAGTTTCCATGCAGTTAGGCACAGTAATTTGGAGTGTTGCACAATATCGTACAGTATTGGATAAAGGCACTTGCACAGGCGGCGTTCAAAATGTAAGATATTACACTGCTAGTCAAGATTCAGTCAAAGCTTGGTCTAAAATCGCCTGCGTGCTCTTGTGCGAGTGAGAACCTTACACGATGGGAAGAGCTCGTAAAATGTTGTACATATGCTGTTGACACGCTAATGAATAAAAGCGCCCACAGCTGGAAAAATAAAGCTTCACTTGATATTAGTCGAACACAATTATCAAAATAACACACACTTGTGAGCTTCTACCGTATTCTGAGAAATCGTTAAAACAGCCTAGAGGGTGGATCATAAAATTAGACAACCCGAGAGAAACTTCTGCGTCCTAACTGCTGCAGTCACTAAAAAATGATGTTGCCAAGTCGACCAAAGTGCAAATTTTGTGTCGTTTTATTTAGAAAGTGCTAGGAGCGCTGCCAGGCTAGTTTAACGATACCTCTGCATGAAGTTCTTTTGCTTTTTACAGACTCCCCAATCTGCCAACTATTGTCAAATCTAACAAATAGTTAAATTTCAGCTATCATCTCAGACAGAGCATGGTGTTGCTAGCAGAAGTCCAACGGAAAGGTTAAACAACACGCAGAAAAGTCTTTGATTAAATTGATCAATTTCTATAGACATGGTGATGAAAGAGTCAAGACTCCAACTCTTTAATGGGTGAACTCGTTCTCAGAAGGACAAACGGATCACAACAATGGTGGCAAGCACAGTAGGTGAATCTGATCGCACAAGTCAAGTGCATCCACCATTAATACATGCCCCACCACACATTCCATAGTAATTGTTGGTGCTTGCATGCATTCGAGAATATACAACACTATTCACAATGCACGTGCAATCTGGTCAGATATGTCTCTTTCATTATGGAATCGACTACAATGTTCTAGAAATATCGGATACAGTAAGCACCGTGTGATAATTCAATAACAGCAACCATCCCATGAAAACAGTCACTGGCAAAAACTAAAACCATGCACACGTGGCAATGATCTGCTCTGCCATAATTATCATCATCGTCGTCAACACCACATTTATCTCTACTATAGGGGGAAGGCCTCACCAGGTGATCTCCAGTTAACCCTGTCTTGCATAAGCAGACTTCAGCCTATGGCTGAAAATTTCATAATTTTCTCACTCCGGCTCTGCTACCATGGACTCTTTTTCCCTACGCTAAGCACTTATTCTATTGGTATAATCGGCCAGCGGTTATCTGCTGTTTACATAACAAGACCGGCACAATAGCACTTGTTCCTCCTGGTCTCAAAAAGATTTCCACCTACGCACATTTGTGCCACTAAAGTTTGTTCATCCTAAAATGAGATTTATTGTCTGGAACAGGCGGCTACAACAGTTACGTCGGGCAGCACTCCGAACCAAAACTTCAGCATCGTCTTTCGTGAAGTGATCACGATGCTGCTGCTATTGGGGGTGTGCATCATCTTCAGTTCATGGTGTTCATCTTCTTCATCACAACCCCTTTACTTTTGCTTCTCAAATCGACATTACCAGCTTAAATTGGAGCAGAAACTTTAGCTGCTCTCAGCATCTGCATTACTTCTTGCCATCAGATATGGGACGCCACAGATGCTTTAAATTTAGAAAACAACACTTTATGTACAGAGTACTTACAGGCAGCTTTTTACATTGGAATTAATGCACTAAATTTGACAGAGCCAAAGGTGCAGAGAAGTGCTCTTACATTCAGAACCCTCATGAGGGGTCGGGATCACTTTCAACCCCTCGGTTGCTCTTCCCAAACCAATCCACGACACACCAGTGACCTAATTGGATAAACTGGGATTTTGCATGCGCATGACCATTTCTCTCACTCCACATTGTCCAGAACACAGAAAAAAAAGGGGGGGGGGGGGATAGGCAAGGCCTCCGCCTAAAATGTTACCATTCGCTTCGTGCCGTTTACGCAATCTTCGAAGGTGAACTCGCCCATGAAGATGAACATAAGCACGCGAGACACTTCCACTATCTATGCCACACCATTCTCCGAAACGTACATGGGCAAAGTGTCAGCAGGTGCTGGACAACATGGAATGTAAGGGCACATAATAACAGTTATGGTCAACAACAAAATGCTTTAACTGGGATACACTTTGCACCCATTGACGTAACCAGCACCAGGATGACGCATCACGCCACCAATCGAGACACTAAGTATCCAACGATGATGGCCACACCACATTCCAGCGGGGTTCGTTCCCAGGGGGACGTGAGACAGCAATTGTTTTTTTGCTTCCGGAGCTAAGCTGCGTTCAAGCCCCGTGCCTCATGTCCTCCCCTTCTACAGCTTTCTAACCAGTTCTGCCGTCTGCCACAGTACTGCCGGTCAAAACAAAGGCTTGAGGAAGTCCACCCTGCACAAAGAAACCCACCTCGTATGGTGACCGAAGCTCAGGCGGCGCCTTGGCAAACAGGAAATGCAGCATCAGCGAGTGAGGCACCACGTCGCCCAGCATGGGGGATTGAGCCACGTGCTGAGGACTCTGGAAAAGCAGTGGCCGCAGAGCCCGCAATACCTGCACGCACACACGCACGGACTTTCTAGAGACTGTCAAAAGAGGAAGGTGGACTGGGATGAAAGAAGAGTGACGAGAAGGGACGAAGAGGCCGTACCGTTTAATGCTGCTACTGCTAAAGATGGGGCATTTAAACATGATAGTTTCGCCTCTCAATTTTTGGCATTAGATTAAGTGTAGGGACCTTCAAACCCTCGAAAGACTATCGAGAAGCCTTAGAGCGGTGCCCTAATTAATTTATTATAATAGTGTTTCTACAGCCAGTTCACTTTCATTTCCCAGGAGGTGACTGTGCCATGACATCATGATGCAGAAGGTGGTCACACGGGAACAGGACATTGCGACACTCCAAGATTCATTCCGGCTCGCTCGGTAGGCAGCTCCTATACTGCAACTCATTATGAGGCCAAATGTAGCAGCATAGCAGACAAACGAGCAAAGTGGTGCAAGTGTCAAAACATCACATTCCCAGGTGCCACCTTACCACCTTGCGAGGTGAGGTAACGTTAGCTTTGGGTTATGCTAAGAGTTAGGTACCATTTATTGTTCTGTTACAAAATTTTGTAGAGAAGAGAGCAGGTCATCAGCTCAATTTAGCCTATATAAGCATAACATAACATAAGCATAGTATAAATGCCTAAACAGTGGAATCTCGATGATACGAATCTCACGGGGTCACGAAAAAAATTCGTATTAGCCGAAATTCGTATCATCTAAACAATTAAAGCTAGCTAAATTAAAGAGTCGAGAGGTGAACTCACTCAGGCACACGTACGTAAAAAGCATTTACAGTATAGGCCACTTATAACGTAACCGTTTATAGTGCAGAACTGGCTACCCCCAACGCGGCCTTTTCCCACTCCCATTTACCCTCCCATAAAACTCCATGTATACGCATACCGCTTACAGTACAGCCGCGTGAGACGAAATTGAGGCTTCCGCGGGAAAATCTCGCCGACAAGGGCGGTAGCGAGCACGAGTTGCGCCTACCGATGGGAGAGGAGATCAACGAGGGCGATGCGGAGGAGGAGCATGAGACGTGGAGCACGAGTCCAAGGGCGATAAAGTCGTCACCGCGCGCCGTATGTGCGAGTGAAAGCGCGCGGGGGACGACGAGCGCCTTCACGGACAGCGAACGCACAGCGGAGAGCAAACGCGACTCCCGTTGCGCGAAAGGCCGTGGGGGTATGGGAGGGAGAGGGGGCGACGCTGTGCGGCGGCGCCAAATGCGTATCTTGCAACCGAGCGCAAGGGTAACTGGCAACGCTATCTCCCCACGCGAAAGGAGCAAAGTGGGAAGGTAGCGCAGGAGGGAGAGAGTGGGGGGGGGGAGGGTGGCTTCTACTCTGCCAACAAATGCGTTCTTGTACTTTGTGCCTGTGCCAGCTGTCGGTGTTGTCGCGCGCACCGTATCTTGAAAGCGATCTCCACATGGCTCTGACCTTTGTATGCGCTGTGCTTACGCTGCTCAGTTTCCGTTGAAGCGATAGACTGCACAAACCTTCGCTTGCTGCGGCGGCCGCGCGTGGGGCAGCGTGGCCGCCGCAGCGAGCAAAGAGACAAAAAGAAAAGCACAAAAGCAACAAAAGCGCACCGCTTCAAACTCCTCGCGCCTAGTCGCGGCTTCCGCGCTGTCCGGCGCCGCGTCCACGCCTCCGCCGCAAAAGAGAAAGAGAAAACGCGCGTGACTGCGCGCTGTTGTCTTTCGCGGCCGTTGGTGGGGCGGCGTTTATTCGTATCAACTGACGCGGGTCGAAAATCGATTCGTAACAACCGTTCTCTAGTACGTTGCAAAGTAATGGGGCGCGGCCGGGACCTCAGAAAAATTCGTATCATCCGGAAATTCGTATTAGCCGTGATCGTATCATCGAGACTCCACTGTATAAGCGGACTTGTTACATACAGTAGACTCCAGTTACTAGCTTAAGAACAAGTTACTGCTGGCGCAAAAGATTTTCCAGGTGCATGTGCCCATTGTGTTTGTGGCAAAATGTGCTATGCCAGTCATGCATTTCAATTTGTTCATTCCCATTGTGTCTAGTTATATTTCTGCTTATCCTCTGTTTATCGCCTTTATTACAGGTTTGGTTATTTCCAGCATTTTCTTTTTTTTCATTCCCAACGTGCTTTCATTGAGAAACTATTTATAACATTATTTTTCTTCACGATGTAGTAAGCTTGTGTTACATATGCACTGCAAAGACATGTTGCTCTCCACCACACCTTCTCCCGCCCCCCCCCCCCCCTATTTTGCTACAAAGAATGTTGAACAAATTTGTAACATACCGCACTTCATTTCTCAGCAAACTCCAATTAAATTCATTCCAAAACAGCGTAACACGTGCAACCCACCTTGTAGGGGCGCCCCAGGTCTGCCAGGGGCTGGCCCAGTGGTGCCAGCGCCATTTCCATGTGGGCAAAGTCGGCGGCCAGCCGCATCTTGCCGCCTTCGGCCAGCGGACGAACCAAGCTTGCATGCCGCACAAGTAGCTCCAAAGCACGTGACGCCAGATCCCGCAACCTGCGAAGCGTTTGATGCCTTTTTCTGCACTGCTAACCTTGACAAAATTTTACTTCGTTTGCCTTAAATGCTTCCAACTGTCACGCGAACCTTTTACTCGCTGCTGTCTGTCTTGCTCAGAACTATCTGCATTGCTAAGCAGCGTCTACTAAATATCACAAGGGGTTTCAATTATGTGCCATGTTGTTAATGCAGCAGCTGTACATTCTCGGAGCAGGCCATTTCACAGAAGCCAGAGTTCATCCAGACTGCCCCAGACTCGCCCGTCCGTCTTGGGTGAGAACGCCGGCTCGCACTTAGTTTCTCACTCCCGTACCAGCAAATCGCCGAGGTCGTCGCACACCGCATTCATAGCCCCGCCAACCCTATTGCGATAAGCATCTTCGCTTATCCGTTACACAGCACGTGGTGCGGTTGGAATCATACTGCACAAATTTAATAGGCAATAACCCAAACACGCCGCTGTTCCCTGCTGTAGACTGCAACTGTATACCTTTTCCGGTCGCTGGATCCCATGTAAACAAGAAAAGGCGCGAGGAGCCATTGAGAACAGTAGCCTACGGAGGCATCAGCTTCCCCGCAATTCTCGCCCGCCCGTCTAGCGTGAAAGCGCCAGCGCGCACTCAGTTTCTTATTCCGGGACACCAAATCTCTTCCCAAGTCATCGCACGTCACATTTGCAGCTGTTGCCGCCAAACCTATTGCAATAAACATCTTCACCTATCTGTTTTACAGCGCGTAAGGCATAGTTCCATTGGTAGCATACTGCACACAGGCGATAATCCAAACGCGCTGCGGTTCCCTACTGCAGGCCATGCGATGTGAGCGTCACATTTCGCTTTGGCAGCATTCACCGTCGCCCAGCAGCTCGATTTCATTTCGGTTTCCCGTCACTGTCTCTAAATACTGCACAATGGGAAAACAAGAAAATGTGTCTCGAGCCACCGAAGCCCCACCAGCTCGACGCGCGCCTCGTGTGCAGCGATTCGTGCAGTGCTTCACATTACATACATGTCAACTACAGTTGAGTCTGTCAAATTTTTTCAATCGCTTCGCATCGTACGTTTTTTCAGTTGGCACGTTTTTTCACGTGTTTTTCGCCATGACGTATGAACGAGGTTCTACTGTACTTTGTGGAATGCACAAACTGTAAGTACAATGAAGAAAAGTGAGAATGAGAAATAACAGCCCGCAATATGTGTACAGTCGAATCCGACCCTACAACGAATGCCGCCACAACGAAGATTTTCCGATTCCCCGTCAGCTGCCCACAGAAAGTAATACAAAAAAGTCCTTTCATAACGAAGGCGTTTTATTCGGTATTTCCACTTCAACGAACTTTCCGAGAACGAAACTGGGAGTGATTTGAAAATGTAACTGCCGAGTAGCCAAATTAGAAGGCCCTTCCAAAGCTGTGATGATTGTACGTCCGCTTGAACGAGGCTTTCGCGAACGAAATCAAATTCAAAGTACCGATTTAAGCCACTGCAATCCATAGCCACGCGTGGTCATCACGTGCCTGCACGAGACTACAGGGGATCACCGCAATCGTTGCCGTTTTCTGTGGTGTGTGCGTGTCCGGTCGAAATGGCTACGCCAACGAAGAAACGTAAATTTGTCTGTCTCGAGGAGAAGGCACATACAGTTAAACCTGGACATAACGAAATTGACAAATTCCCGAAAAACTTCTTTATAAAGAGGATTTCGTTATATGCAGGTTCGGCACGAAAATTCGAAAAATAAACGTTTACCGTATTTACTCGATTCTAACGCGCCCTCAATTGTAATGCGCACCTGTTTTCCGTTTCCATCGAAGCACTCATCTGCACCATGTCACACTGTCATGAGTAAGACGCCGGCGGCGCCATAAAGAAGAAAAAGACGATGTGAGCGGAGCGTTCTGAACGGCGCGAGCGCGCGAGGCGCGTGACCCGAGGCGTGATCGAGGGATGAACGGCGTTGTCTGAGGAGTTCCGGGCCAGGAAGGTCGCATCGCCAGCACCGCACTGGCGACGGGAGACTTGGGGGTCTGGCCGAGTCCGTGACGTTGGCCGTCCACGGTGTGGCCGTCGACCTCGGCAAGTTCGGGCGAGGCTCCTGGACAAGCTGCGACTTCTCACGGCAGGACCAGGCACCCCAGAGAGGCTCCCCCTTCTACGGCAGACCGGCACGTGCGATGATCCCCGGAACGCCACGTCGGCACTCGGGAAAGAAGCTGGACTGGAAGCGGCGGCCAAGCACGTCGCTAGGCCTAACCCGTCACCTCTCCCGGCCACGTCAGCAACAGCGACCGGGTCAAACAGGCTCCGAAGATGAGCGGGTGAACGTACCGACTGCAAGGCAGCCACGACTATGCGACAGTCGGCGAAAAGCAACGACTTCAAGAAAGGCCCAACGAGATTCTCGCCGGGAGAATACGAGCGACGAGGGCGAACTGAGTAAGGACGATACATTCTCGCAGTAGGCCAGAGTTGCCAGACGTTCGCGTGGGAAACGCCCAGAATTAGTGTAGGCGTAGTTAAGGACATGTTTAGTGGGTATTTTAGTGTGTTCATTAGGTTGTACATTTGTTGGCATTTATTTATTCATTGTCTTTTAGTTCAGTGTGTAGCTTGATTTTCGGTTTGAGGCTTTTTGGTTTTGAGTTCGCGTGTAAATAAAATCTGTTTGCTGTGTCGCCATGCGTCTTCCCCCTCCATCTCTCATAACACCCGCACGCCTCCGAGATCAGTGACAACGAAACACATCACAATTGGCGAGCTTGCCAGGATTCGAACCTGGAATCTTCTGATTCCAGGATCGTCTTTTTCTTCTTTATGGCGCCGCCGGCGTCTTACTCATGACACACACCAGGTACCAAATGCGTGGACACGTGTCGTTTCGCACAAGCACGAGGCATCGGAAACGAAGAGCGAGCGTCACGAAGGCGTCGTAGCGTCGTATAGTGTTACAGTAGAACCAGGCGCGGATCCAGGGGGGATGTCCGGATGTCCTGACCCCCCCCCTCAGATTTCTGCATCGCCACCCCCCCCCCCCTGCTGACACGGGGACGGCCCTGTCGCAAAAAAATATGGCCACCAGCATTTTTCAAAAGTATTTTTCGCGAATACCAGTGGTAGCAGCCATGTAGAAGTAAAGCTAGCTCGCTCACAAGCTTAGTTATATTCCGTAGGGGTGTGGTGTCGCGAAGTTGCCGTAGTTATTGTTTCTCATGAACACCTTGGACCTCCTGGCGCCGGCCGTGCCTTACTCGTCCCGTCGGTGGCGTCGAATGAACGAGGGGACGTCCCTTTTGCCAAGCACGCCGATGTCCGCGCGAGCGCCTTCGCGCCTGATCAACTTAGTTCCCCATTGGGGTGTCATCGGTTGCCTCATTTGCTGTCATCGGTTCCGCGACCAACCTGCTTAATGAAAGAGATCTCTCGCTGAAGTGTTCATATATATATATAACAACTAACAGCCTAACTAAGAACTACGCATAGACAACTTTTTTTTTTAACTGTAGCACTCATTGTGATCACAGTTACACGTTGACAATATCCAGTACGAGCACAGTACCGTTCGTACGCTACAAGTTTTTCATTGTAACTTCGCAGTTTTATTGTCGTACATTAAGCATAGGAGGCTCAAGCCCACCGGATCCGTTTATCTGAGTGGGCGTTCTCGCGGAGCGGGGCGAAGCCTCGAGCATGGGCTGCGAAATGGGGGAGCGTGACGTCAGCGGCCAACGCCAGCGCGCGGGCCTAGGATGGCGTCGCGTGGTTAGAGAAATGGGAGCAGATGCGCGCCTTGTGTAAAAGGATGACGTCGCGTGGGAAACAAAACATGAAGACGCTGGCTCGCGCTCACGGCTACTACGCTACATCGTTCTTCTTGTAGGTGGCGTCGTGAGTCTTCACACGCGGTGATTCGCATATCGTAAACAACTAGCGTAGTGGTTGCCGCGTTGAAACGAAGGTGTCTCAGCCGAACACAAAGAATCTTCTTAAGGAAATCAAGGTGTCCCAACAGAACTCCAAAGCCGGACCCGTGCTTACGCATTTATAACGAACCTGCGACAGACCATCCCAAATTTTATTTTAAGAAACAATACAGGCTGATATACCGGGTGTTCAAAATTAAGCTTTATGGTTTTCTTAAAATTAGGCACTGGGAGGCACGTGAAGACCACCTGCGCAAATAAGTTGTGTGGCCAGGGGGACACAAAGTGAGATAATTATCGCTGTCAGCAACCGAATTAACTAAAATTGAATAATTAACTTTTTATTGACTGCAGTAAGTGTGTATGTTTGTATTCAAAAGTTAGAGGCAGTCGTGTTTCTGCACAGTTTCACTTGGAAGAATTCGTCTAGCATGTCTATGCTCCGATATATCCAACTCCAAATTTTAATTGTCGTTCGCATGATTACGCATGCAAGAGAGTGAGGATCAGCGCAAAGCTCCTCCCTGATGTGACGCGGCTGTTGGGTGCAGCGTTTAGTCTGACAACGCGGCGGAGGCATTGGCAAAGATAATAACTGCCCCCCTTCCCCTCACGGCTGGCGAAAAAAAAAAAATCGAAGAACCCGTAACCGCTGTCGTAACACGCGACCGCGCAGCCTGTAAAGATGGCGGCAGCTGCCATGCCGAGATAATGGCGCGAGCGGAGAAGCCGGAGGCCAGTGCGCGTGCGTAATGGTGACTAGACGACCGGGCATGGTCCTTGTTTGGGCTACGCAAATAAAGTGACTGCTGATTTACAAGTATTGTAAGCTTTATTGAAATCAAAAGCAACAACTGCACCATCAACAGCAGAAACCTTTTTAGCTATGCTAACGAATATTTCATACTGCCGCTTTAACTTTGGTGTTGTCATGCACAAATCTCATGACAACACTTCACCCATCAAGATGTCAATGCCCTAAAAATGTCCAAAATGCCTCCCTTCCACAGCAACGCAAAGCATAAACCGCTCTCGCGTCGAGTCGATAACTCTGCGCAGTGCAATTGAAATTTGGAGTCGGATATCTCGGAGCACGAACACGCTAGAATAATTCTTCCGACTGATACTGTGTAGAAACACGACAGCCTCTAGGTTTTCAATACTGTGAGCGCATTTTGCGCATATCGTCGTCGTCATCTGTACAAACGACTCATCATCTTGTGTGAGCGCTATTTGTGCATATCGTCGTCGTCATCTGTACATACGACACATCATCATCTTTTGTCTCGTGCGGTGCTTCGTCTCTGACTCGGGCGACTGCTCGGAAATAAAGGCATCGCATCGGTCAACGTCTCACAAGTGGTGGAGGTGCTGGGTAGGTGAAGGAGAGCGACCAGAGGAGGTTGTGTACGGTCCGGGAACGGAGGAATCTGGTCCAGGTGTCCTGTCTCGCTCAAAGTTGGCGTAGCCGCGCCTGTCACCTGGGTGACGCCCGGGAACGTAGTAATCCAACCTAGGTGCGCTGTCTCGCTCAAAGGTAGCATAGCCCCGTCGTTCATCCTGCTGACGCCGACGGCAGTAGCGAGAAATGTGGCCGCGAATACCGCAGTAGAAACAAACCGGGCGCGACGACCGCCACGGAGAGTAGTACGGCTGCGCCGGTATGTGTCGTCAGTGTTTCGCCTGCCACATCTTCCGCGTATTGTACGCCCGCAGAAGGCCACACTGGTGCTATTAAGGCCACCTTGAGTGCAGATCTCAATCCGGCCCAGACCAATGCACTCCTCACCATTTTAATGAAGCATGAAGCTTGTTTTGACGTTTCTTCGCGAGGCCTGGGTCAGACCACTGTAACTACTCATCGAATTGAAACAGACGGCTCTCGCATCATTCGCCGTCGCCCGTACCGTGTGTCACCTTCGGAGCGAAAAGTTATAGAAGAACAAGTGAACGACATGCTGACACGCAACATTATAAGGCCTTCAGCAAGCCCTTGGTCTTCTCCTGTTGTGCTTGTTAAAAAAAAAAAGGATGGTTCTGTGCGCTTTTGCATCGATTATAGGGCGCTCAACAAAATTACCCGTAAGGATGTTTATCCAATGCCTCGTATTGACGATGCTTTGGATACCTTACAAGGTGCCGAGTATTTCTCGAGCCTCGACTTGCGCTCCGGATATTGGCAGATTCCCATGCATGAGCCAGATAAAGAAAAGACTGCGTTTGCTACACCTGATGGCCTTTTTGAATTTAACGTGATGCCTTTTGGATTGTGCAATGCACCAGCTACGTTTGAACGTATGATAGATACAGTACTCCGTGGCTTAAAATGGAACACCTGCCTTTGTTACTTGGACGACATTGTCATCTTTTCGTCGAGTTTCTCCCAGCACCTACAACGTCTAGACCAAGTTCTCGCGTGTCTAGCAAAAGCTGGTCTCCAACTCAATACTAAAAAGTGTCGCTTTGCAAGCCGAAGCATTAAAGTATTGGGCCACGTCGTCAGTAAGCATGGCATCCAGCCTGATCCCGATAAAATCGCTGCAGTACTGCAATTTCCGCCACCAACCGCTCTTAAAGAACTCCGCAGCTTTCTAGGACTGGCGTCCTACTTCCGCCGCTTTGTTCGTGACTTCGCCACCATCGCCGCTCCTCTACACAAACTTCTGACTTCGAGCGCGTCCTTTGTGTGGTCGAACGACTGTGAAGCCGCCTTCCAGACCCTCAAACGAGTTCTCACGTCAGGGCCCGTGCTCCGTCATTTCGATGCAACGGCCCCGACTATTCTACACACTGATGCCAGTGGGCATGGAATTGGCGCTGTCCTGCTGCAGCGGAATCAGAAGTCCGAAGAGCAAGTCGTGGCTTATGCAAGTCGTGCTCTTTCTCCTGCTGAGCGCAACTACACGATTACAGAACAGGAATGCCTCGCCATCGTGTGGTCAATACAAAAATTTCGTCCCTATCTCTACGGCCGCCATTTCACAGTTGTGACCGACCATCATGCTCTCTGTTGGTTGTCGTCCCTGAAAAACTTGTCTGGACGCCTCGGCCGTTGGGTACTGCGCTTACAGGAATATGACTTCACTGTCACGTATAAGTCCGGCAAACAACATCAAGATGCCGACGCTTTGTCGCGCTGCCCGCTGTCCCCAAACGCCCATGCTTCACCTTCGGTATGCACGTCACCATCTAGCCACACGTCTCAGCGCACGCCCAGTAGCCCGGGACAGTCAGTTGCCTCAGTTGACTTTCTCCCGTCTACTGACCTCGTCTCACTCCAACGTACTGACCCATACTGCCGTACGCTGATCGACCGACTTACTGGCTTGGCACGACCCCCCAACAGTCGCTTAAGACGACAACTTTCGCGTTTTAAGCTTCAAGGTGGAGCGTTATTTCGATCAATCTACCATCCTTCCGGTAACCGGTGGGTGCCAGTAATACCTCGCTCACTTCGACTCCAAGTATTGGAAGCATTTCGCGACGACGCGACGGCTGGCCACTTGGGCTTTCATAAGACCTACGACCGCATCAAAACGCGTTGTTTCTGGCCGGGCCTTTCCACCTCAGTCGACAAATACGTTGGCTCCTGCGCATCATGCCAACACAGAAAACGCTCGACATCCCTTCCAGCCGGTCCTCTGCAGCCTCTACCATGCCCGTACACCCCCTTCGAAATTGTGGGCATAGACTTGTTTAGACCCCTCCCACTCACGCCCGCTGGTCACCGCTGGATCGTTACCGCAGTGGATCATCTAACGCGCTACGCTGAGACAGCGGCTCTTCGCTCTGGTACTGCCTCCGAAGTCGCCGAGTTTTTCGTGCACGGAATCGTTTTGCGCCACGGCGCACCTCGTGTCCTCCTGAGTGACCGTGGCAAGACGTTCCTATCGCATGTCCTCCGTGAAGTCCTTCAGGCCTCGGACACCATCCATAAGACCACATCATCGTACCATCCGCAAACAAATGGTCTTACGGAGCGTTTTCATCGAACTTTGTCTGACATGATGTCAATGTATGTTCGACCCGATCACACCAACTGGAACACCATCCTACCTTTTGTGACGTTTGCGTTTAATACTGCCGTCCAACGTACAACCAATTACAGTCCCTTCTTCCTGGTGTACGGTCGTGCGCCGTCTTTCGTCTTGGACACTACACTCCTTTCAGCACCTGCTGCTCCATCCGCGTCTCTTCCTGAGGAATTTGCCGCTCGCCTCTCCCGGTGCCGTGAACTTGCCCGCGCCAACACCGCTATACCATTCAGGACAAAAGGAAAATTCGCTATGATGCGACGCGTCGCGTTGCTTCGTTCCGCCCAGGCGACGAAGTTCTTTTGTGGAGACCTGTTCGCGCACCGGGGCTCTGTGAAAAATTTCTCCACAGATATCTCGGCCCCTACACCGTTTTGCAACGAACTTCGGCCGTTAACTACAGCGTCACTCCTGTCAGCTCAGCTACTGACCGCCGCCGCCGCACTACGGAAATCGTTCACGTATCTCGCCTGAAACCCTACATTCGCCGTACCTACCCTTTCTAGTTTGCGGTCTTGCTGACCGCTTTCCTGAAGGGGGGAAGTTAGTGTGAGCGCATTTTGCGCATATCGTCGTCGTCATCTCCACAAACGACTCATCATCTTGTGTGAGCGCTATTTGTGCAAATCGTCGTCGTCATCTGTACATACGACTCATCATCATCTTTTGTCTCGTGCGGTGCTTCGTCTCTGACTCGGGCGACTGCTCGGAAATAAAGGCATCGCATTGGTCAACGTCTCACAATACAAACATACCCACTTACTGCAGTCGACAAAAATAATTGTTCAATTTTAGTTAATTGGGCTGCTCACAGCGATAATTATCATCTCACTTTGTGCCCCCCTGGCCACATAACTTATTTGCACAGGTGATCTTCGCGTGCCTCCCAGTGCCTAATTTTAAGAAAACCATAAAGCTTAGTTTTGAACAACCTGCATGATCAGGCACAGCCGCCAAGCACATGGCTGTATTGGGTAACGTCCTTTTCCTATAAGCACGGAGAAACCGTACCTGGCTTCGCTACAGGTCTTCTTCCTCTTTCTGGGGTTTTACGTGCCAAAACCAGTTCTGATTATGAGACACGCCGTAGTGGAGGGCCCCGGATTAATTTTGACCACCTGGGGTTCTTTAACGCGCACTACAACGCAAGCACACGGGCGTTTTTGCATTTCGCCTACATAGAAATGCGGCCGCCGCGGCCAGGATGCGATCGCGCGATCTCGTGCTCAGCAGCGCAATGCCTGAACTGACTGAGCCACCACGGCGGGCTAGATGGCGCGAGGTAACACTCGTTTTCATGATGACAGTGGCGGCCGGGGAATAAAAACAGCGTGAACTTCTTGGCAATAAATACAAAAAAAGAAGAAAAAAAAAAGTGATTTGCCCTCTCAAGCCTTGTAGGCTACAGGTGCTGCTCTAGCCGTATAAAACGCGGGTTTATCGTGAGCAGAAACGGTGAATTTCGGTAAATGATAAAGGCTACTATCATCATCATCATCATCATCATCATCATCGACAGAAGCTGACCCCCCCCTCAGAAAAAACCTGGATCCGCCCCTGAGTAGAACCTCGCTGTTATGTTCCCGGGGGCTGCGTTTTCCCGGCTGTTACGTCGTTTTCGACCGGTCCCGGCACAGCTCCCATAGAACTCAATGCATTCGTAACCCAGCTGTTGCGTCGCAACTGTGGACCGTTCCCGCATCATACGTTGCGAACTGCCACCCCGCGCCGGCCCGAGCGGCCATTTTGACTTTTCATGTCGCTGGCTTGACGATGGCATTAGCCGCCCAAAGTGCCGGGGGCGACAACTATGACGTATTTTCGGTTACCGCCAGCAATATATGGCCCTTGGGATCCGTATTTGCTATATAAAGATGGTGTCCATGACGCGTTGTGGCCCTAAAATTGGTTTTGGCTCATAGATATTCCGTATATAAGGGTACGGCCACGCTAGCGGCAAAAAACGCGCGCATCATGCAGCGAGCGGCAAGTTGCCGCGCGTCAGCGCCTTGCTGCGAGGCCACCGTGGCACGCGCGTCTCGCCGCGCGACAGCACGATAAGCTCCCGCGCTCTCCGAACGGGCGAGCAACACCGCGAGCGCTCATTGTTTCATGCGAGAGACCACGAGAGACGACGATCGTCGATTGGAAACCCGGCGCGGACCGGCGGCGTTCCGGTTGTGATGGCTCCGTGACGTCATCCTCGTCGCTCTTGGTTGGCTCTTCATCTCGCGGCACGCGGAATTTGCCGCAGAACCCATTTCGCGTGACACGCCGCAAGACCCCCGATTCCTGCCGCTTTTGCCGCGTGTTTCTGACGCGCGTTCTTGCTGCGTGTTTTTGCCGCTAGCGTGGCCGTACCCTAAAGGCCAAGGGCGATAACGCAGTTGCCGCGCGCCGTATGCTGTATGTACGAGTGAAAACGTGCGAGGGGCGCCGACGACCGCGTCTAAATCTCGCGCGCGCTAGAAAAGCAGGGAGGAAGCGCGCCTTCTTCCGTTGCGCTCGAGGCACCGGCGAGGGGGGATGGATAGCGGGGCGGCGCGCGGTCGCGCAGACCGTATCTTGAAAGCGATCTGCATTGGGGCAGAGTTTAGCAGTGTAGGTGCATCGGCGGCTCGTAGCTTTCTGCGTGCTGTGTGTTCTCGGCGCTCAGTTTGCGTTGAAGCGATAGACAACAGCACATAGGTCACTTCGCTCGCTTCTCCAGCGGCGCTTCCACACGCCGCCAGCGTTTAACAGCGCGTGTCCGCGCTCATCGAGTCTGATGTGCCACAGCGTGTACCAGCGCGTCGGCAACATCAGCTGGAAAAGGAGAGAGTGCCGGCTTGGCGGGCTAGGCCAGCTGCAGCAAGCAGCAGGATCAGATTTGAATGAAGGGAGGGGGAAAGGTCACGCCCGCGGCGGCAAGATCGCCGGGTCGAGGGATGCAGGGCCGCCTCGCACACGCACGCACGCACACGTGCGATCGCTTCGCATTCCATCGCGGCAGAGAAGGTGCTTCCGGTTGCTGCTCGTGCAAAAATGACAAAATTTGGGGCAGAATCTCTAGGTGGTCGGAGGGGGAAATTCGTTACATCGAGGGGGTCTCCCGCTGCCACTTCGTTACGTAGAGGTCTCAAATACATGTGCTTCTAAGGAGTAACGGCGGGGAATCGAAAAACTTCGTTATATCCAGGAATTCGTTATATGGAGGTTCGTTATAAGCAGGTTTAACTGTATATGAATGCCGAGGCAGAAAGCGGAAGGAAAAAGTCTCGCAGGCAAAACATCAATTGCGATAGCAGATTAGTAGACAGCTATACGAACTACGGATAGTAGTTTTATTAGCCGTATAAACTTATAAACATTCGCTAACTAAATTACCGAGCACGGTGTCACGCAAGCATGAACACATCTCGCTTGACGACCGCAGAAACTTGGTGTCAACACGCTGGAGTGAGAAGGCACAGCAATAGCAGCGAGCGAATTGTCCTCTGTGCTGTCTCTCGCTTCACCGCGAACTATAAACGTCGAAAGCACAGCGCACACGACTCTATCGGCACTAGTTGCACTTTGCCCACATCGCAGATGGCTTTGAAGATGAGGCCCGCGTGGGCACTCACTGTGCATGTCGCAGATTGCTTTCAAGATAGCGCCCGAGAGGCCGCGCTGCAGCCGCTGTTGTCAACAAGATGCTAAACTCTCGTCGTCGGGAAAATTCCAATCCGTTAGACACACGAACTCCGGCGACTGCTTTGAAAGTAATGGATCCTTTTCACCTCATCAGAAAAGTTATCAGAACCCACGACAATGACATTGTGATAGCTCTTTGAATGGACTGTGAGACTCGTGTAACGCCTTTGCTTACCGTGAAGCGTAAGAAATCCAGACTGACCGACTTCTGGAAATAAAATTTCCTGTAAGTGCAAGCTTGCCAAGCTTGCCAACTCTGTCCCAAATATGCATTGAAATAGTGATAATTCAAACCGCTTCATTGCGGCGGTGGTATATACATACCAGTTTCGCATCAATTAAGTTCCGCCACAAAGAAATTTTTCACGTGTCCCTTGAATTTCATTGTAGCGGGACTCAACTGTATCTGGTTCACATTTGTCATTTAAGGGGCTCGGTTGCTTATATTGACACATCTCTGGGTGGAACAACGTAGCTCACACGCACAGATGGCATTTTGCTACATTTTGACATTATTTAACATTAGCGGTGCACTGTTTTCACAATATTTGAAGCTAGCAAAGATCTGCTGCTGTAGATGTCGATGTAAACAAATGCACCGCTTTGGTAAATCCGTCGCAGAGGGCAGCGCCCAAAGGCTTCTTGAATATGCGAAATGTTTAAAGAATGTGTAAAAATGAATACAAAAGGCGAGCTGCAAGTGCAGAAATCAGTAACAACAAATTACAAGGCGTCGGCAGACAGAACACAGCGTGCCTTTATTGGCCGCACTGTTAGCACAACAGCGCACTCAGTCCTTCTCAACCAGCATTCGGTGAGTGCTACATGGCTTCCAGACACCACATGCTGCCCCAGAGAAGCCAATAATAATTAATCATGACCCACAAAACACACCCAACGCACATTCAACATGGGCATACGTACACAAGTCAACAGGCGAAAGCCCCGGCACCCTTCCCAAATGTTTCCAATGCCATGCGGCAGAAGGCAGCACAAGAAATTTTAAAAAGTAGATCGAGCTGCATGTACTACCCTCATGAAAAAACAGAAAGGTCGGTATCACCATAAGCACAGACTTGGTACGGTAAATACGCCCTACACTAATGACTGTGCTAAGCAGCCTCCAATGTGATGCATCCCTTCGCATGACCTACAAAGCTCAGCCATTATCACTGTCATCATCTTCTTTACGTCCACTGCAGGACAAAGGCCTCTTGCAGCAATTTTATTCCCGGCAGACCTCATTTTATGCCTGCGAATCTTCTAATTTCATCCCATCACCTAATTCTCTACCATTCTCGACTGCGCTTCCCTTCTCTTGGCACCCACTCGGTAACTCTAATTACACCATCGGTTACCTGCACTAGGCACTACATGGCGTTCCCAACTTCATTTCTTCCTCCTAATGGCAACTAGTGTATCAGCTACCCCCATTTGCTCTCTGATCCGCACCGGCGTCTTCCTGTCCCTTGAACATCCCAATAAGCCCACTTGCACACCAATCAAATGTTTTCATTTCGGCACGGCTTGTGAGCGATGTAGTGCAAAAACATAAAAATTGCATGCGACTACACTTGTGACTAGTGCAGCAACATCAAGCCGGTTTTGCGGAAAAACCGGTTATTTGGTTATTCAATTCACTGGTTATTTGAATTTGAAAACCGAATAACCGGAGTGATTGGTTATTCAGTTGGTTATTCAGTTAATAGTATCCAGATATTCGAATAGCCGGATATTTGTTCTTCTGTACTTGTGCCTAAATTACCTCTCTTTCTCTCTTGTATTCTTATATTTGCAGATTATCTTGCAACCGCTTGTGCAAACCCGATATCTGCTCTCATTAAAATCCTTACCTTTCCTTTAGCGACACCAAATATTCGTGTCCAAATATTCGAATATCTGGCTAACCGGGTATTTAAACCGAATATTCTGAATATTCGTTTCTTGGTATCCGGTTACCGGTTTTCAACACTAGATTCACTTCCGTTCCGTTAAACCAGCAATTTTTGGATGACATGCCAATACAAAAGCTTAGTGTGATCACTGAAGCCTGGTGAGCTTACATGCACATCATGCTAGTGCCATGCTAGAGTATACCATGCGGTTTGGCTTTGACCACAGTAGGAACAACAAAAAGAATGAGAATTCTGCAAGGATGTGGAAAAGGGCACCATCAGATTGTCGATAAAGCAGGAGTCACAAGGTACAATGTGTCATCCCATGCAACGTGGCACACGTTAGGAAGACAGCTGATCCAAATGTACAGTATAGGAACATGTAGGTAACTGGTGGTGTGACCGGTCGTATGTAGAACCAAACAGAAGGTAGCTGGTACAACCTACTTTACACACAATCCAATGTGCAATAGACCGTACCAGCAAGCAACACCTAGCTAGAGCGACCATATAACCAACAATCACACACATTGTATTGGAATTTGTGTCACACCACGTGTCTTCTGCTTTGACGCTGCTCATACCAGGCACATTAAAATGCTTTCTGTTGAAGATGATTTGCAAGGAGATGGTCTCTGCTGTGAGGCACATTTTGCACCTTTCATGTGTGTTGCAGGGACCCATTAAAAGCAGCCAGCGACCCCTCCCCTGAGCTCACCCTTGCGTGACAGCCGCAGTGGAAGGCCACGAAGAGAAGAAGTCAGTCTGGCAGTGGGAAAGGAACTGCTGTAGCTCGCGCATGTACAACGAGCAGGGAGCATCAGGGGCTGCCATGCGGTCCACAGCAGGGCTGCGGGTACAAGAGTTGTTGACAAGGGGCTCCAGATTAGTTATGACTACCTAAGGTTCTTTACCACGTGCCTAATAGTAAGTGCACATAGGTTTTTTGCAGCTAAGGCTGCTTTCTTGACACAATCTTGAAAAGAAGGCAGTAATCGTTTGTTCTATAGAAAACCTGCGCTGGCCAGGAAGCACTAGGGTAATACAAATGGAATAGAATATTGAATACTTTCCGAATAATGAATAACTGTTTTCACAGTTATTATAAAATAATGTTCACATCCTAGTATTCTTAGCGCTAGCACGTTTTTATCATGACATAGCACGTTATGAAGCGCTGTTTATTAAAAGCACAAATAGAGCGTTTGGAACAAACCAGTAGTTTCATCCATGCACAGAACTGTTCATAGAGTGCAAATGATTGCTGTATAGCCAGTAAAGTATGGCTCTCTAAGTGTGGTAGCCTACTCCACTACCTAAGCTCTCGTGTTATGTCTGCACTATGCCTGCGGAGATGAAATTTACCGTACTATTACTCTAACTTTATGTTTAAATGGACACTGTTGATGTTTTTAGTACAGTAGAACCCCGCTGTTATGTTCCCAGGCGCTGCGTTTTCCTGGCTGTTACGTCGTTTTCGGCCGGTCCTGGCATAGCTCCCATAGGACTCAAAGCATTGGCGACCCTGCTGTTGCGTCGGAACTGTGGACTGTTCCCGCATCATGCGTTGCGAACTGCCACCCCGCGCCGGCCCGAGCGGCCATGTTGACATTTCATGTCGCTTGACTTGGTGGCTTGACAATGGGATTGGCCGCCCGAGGTGCCGGGGGCGACACCTATGACGTATTTTTGGTTTCCGCTAGCAAAAGCAGATGGTGTCTATAACGCATTGTGACCCTAAAATTGGTTTTGGCGCATAGATCTTTCAGATAAAGTCCAAGGGCGATAACGCCGTCACCACGCGCCGTATGTGTGAGTGAAAGCTTGCAAGGGGTGCCGACGACCGCGGCTAAATCTCACGCGCAGCAAGGAAAAGCATGGAAGAAGTGCACCTTCTTCCATCGCGCTCGAGGCACCGGGGGTGAGGAGGAGGGATGGATAGCGGGTGGCATTGTACTCTGGCATCAACTGCATACTGCGCGGTGGTGAACGGTCGCGCGTGCCGTATCTTAAAAGTGATCTGTGTGGGGGGCAAAGTCTAGGCAGTGCAGGTGCGATGGTGGCTCGTAGCTTTCTGCATGCTGTGTGCGTTCTCGGTGCTCAGTTTGCGTTGAAGAAATAGACAGCACGAAGCTCACATCGCTCGCTGCTGCTGCGGCGCTTCCTCACGCCAGCATTTTGACAGCGCGTGTCCGCGCTTATCGAGTGTGATGTGTTCATGTTTGCCTGTGCACGCTGACACCATGCTTGTTAATATAGTTAATAAGCGAATTTACATGTTTAGAAATTTACATGGACGATAAAACTACTATCCTTACTTTGTATAAAACTGTCTACTAATTTGCTATCGTAATCGATGTTTCGGCTTTGAGGCGAAACTCTGACTTTTTTGCACACGTAAGAATTGTGTGCAGTTCAACACTACTTTCATTTCTCAATTTTTCTTGTTTCTCGGCTCTTGCATTTCCCGGCTCTTATGTTTTTCTTTACGGTCCCGTGAAAAACATATCAGCGGGGTTCTGCTGTATTAGAAAAATATTCGAAAAAGATTAGAAAAATATTTGTATTATTATGAAGAGTGACTATTCGATTCAAAGACCGAAAGGAACAGCACACTATTTGATTTGTTTTTCTTAAGTTTCGAATATTCGCATACCCCTAGTAGAGACGCTGCGAAAATGAGTGTTTTCAACGATGACAGCAGATGCCTGTATCAATGCTTGCTGACGCTTGACACATTCAGCCAAGCTCTGTCCATGGCTACGCACGTTCGGAGGAGCATGTGCACTCCTTCATTCTAGAAAGCAGGTGCCCAGTCAGGTTAGACGCTGGACACATGTGCCTCAAAATGAGCGGTAAATTTGCTGGCATGCAATCTCAGCCTGTCCATCTGTGTGTTAAGGCATTGCTGTTGGCATGCAAAGATTCGGCGATGTTTCCCCATAGCCTGGCCCAATCAAGAGCCTAGCAGCTTCTCCGTCCATTCAAACCTTTTACCAAAAGCCTGTCTGCAGAGTGATAAATTGTACAAAGTTGGTGTTGGCGACAAACAAATGAAATTAAGCAATGCAAAGTTGTCCCCCGTAAGGAAACACCGAAAGTGCCACTTTTGTCACGTCATTTCTCGATCACTGTCATGGCCTGTTTGGTGCATTTGTCTAATGGTTAACACCAACTTAGTTGTCCACCAGCAGCGTTGTCATGCAGTGTGAAAACGCCAACGACAAACCGGGTGCATATAAGAGAAGGAGGAGACGGGGCATGCTCTCACGTGCAGAAGTCTTCCTCGTGCATGGTCAGAATGATGGCCTCGACAGACTGGCTCACAGCAGACAGCAGCGGCTGCACAATGCTCTGGATGACCGTCTCCACAGACTGCGTCACGAGCCAAGCAGAAATGACACACTGAGCAAAGCCACAGTTCAAACAATGGTTATCTCTCCAACCACGCACTGGCGCTCATTAACCTCTCCACTCAGCACCTCTATCAAAATATCCCTCATACCGTATTTTTTGGCCTATAAGTCACACCTTTGTATCAGATGCACCCCCCTCAAAACGGCAGTTTTTCGAAAAAAAAAATGTACATAAGTTGCACCGGTGTATAAGATGCACCTGTTCGTTCGGTAAGCGATTTAAAAAAATTACAGTGGTGTTTCACTCCGTGAACACGGGTCACACACAAGCGTATGGGTGCCATATTTGCTACACGCGTGTGGTATTTGATTGTTTGACCGAGGCGCGCGGGTGCCATCACTCGAGAAATGAAGAGGCAGAATGAGCTGCGCTCGCGCGGTGAACCTAACCGGTCAGCGCTGCAACCGCTGTTGTAAATACAACCTGTAAATAGTTGCCCGTCTTACTGACTCGTTCTTCGCGTAACATCGTGGTGGAGGTGCTGGGTACCTACAACCAATCGACATTCCCGCGGAGCCATTCTTTCGGGTTGGTTTAGATTTACTTGGTTCCTTTCCTCTTTCTACTTCTGGGAACAGGTGGATCGCTGTGGCCACAGATTACGCCACGTGCTACGCCATCACCCGAGTGCTCCCTACAAGCTGCGCCACAGATGTTGCCGATTTTCTTTTACGCGACGTGATTTTATTACATGGAGCTCCGCGACAACTTCTCACAGACCGTGGCCGGACATTCCTGTCAAAAGTTATCGCGGACATCCTGCAGTCCTGTGCCACAGGGCACAAGCTATCCACGTCATACCATCCGCAATCTAATGGCCTCACGGAGCGTCTTAATCGCACTCTCACAGACATGCTCGCGAAGTATGTCTCTTCAGACCACACAGACTGGGACCTCACTCTGCCGTTTGTCACCTTTGCCTATAATTCCTCGCGCCACGACACAGCCCGGCTATTCCCCATTTTTCCTCCTGTTCGGCCGAGAACCAGCACTGCCCCTCGACACAACTCTCCCTGTTCACGCGGCACCCACCAGTGAATATGCACTTGATGCCGTCACCCGCGCTGCTCACGCAAGGGAAATTGCCTGTGACCGCCTTCTGAACTCCCAAGAGAGTCAAAGGCGTTTGTACGACCAGCGACACCGACACGTGCACTTCCCGCCTGGTTCTTTGGTGCTTCTATGGTCTCCGTCGCATCAGGTCGGCCTATCAGAAAAACTGCTGTCGCGTTACACAGGCCCCTACCGAGTGCTTCGTGCCGTGACTCCCGTCACATACGAGATCGCCCCTGACGCCCCATCTGCTTCCCAGTTCAGCGATATCGTGCACGTTACACGACTGAAGCAGTATCACCCTCCCAGTGATGACATTTAGACGCTCCGGGACGTCGCTTCTGCCGCCGGGGGATTATGCTACACGCGTGTGGTATTTGATTGTTTGACCGAGGCGCGCGGGCGCCATCACTCGAGAAAAGAAGAGGAAGAACGAGCTGGGCTCGCGCGGTGAACCTAACCGGTCAGCGCTGCAACCGCTGTTGTAAATACAACCTGTAAATAGTTGCCCGTCTTACTGACTCGTTCTTCGCGTAACAATATTTTCTATATAATTGCGACAGCAATGATACGCCACTGTGGTTGCCGCGATGTTCCATATAAGGTCCAAGGACGATAACATCGTCCCCGCGTGCCGTATGCTGTATGTGAGAGTGGAAGTGTGCGATGGTGAGTCTAATCGCACACAAGGGAGGATAGCGGGAAGGCAGCACGGGAGGGAAGGGGGGGAAGGGGTTGTACTCTGGTAGAAACTGCATAGTTTGCACAGCAGCGCGCGCCGTATCTTGACAGCGATCTGCAGATGCGACAACTTCGGGGTCGGTCAACTCACGGTCAGCCTGCCGCCACTTGCGTTGCTCCTCTGTCCTTCTCGAACGGCGCTCGGGAACTCGATCACGAGAAGAACCTGGTACCTCGATAGCGCGCACAGAACCCGTAGCACGCTCGTGGCCATAACATTGAATCCGATTTTGACAGCAGTTTTTCCACAAAAAACAACTTACTTAAGTTGCACTGTTCTATAAGACGCACTGATAAGAAATTCAGAAAAAGAAATGCGTCTTATACACCGGAAAATACGGTAAATGAAAATGTATTTACAGATTACTGTGAAACCTGACAATCTGAGAGCAGCGCCCGGCGCTACCACATGCAGTCCATTCGTGTTTCAGAGGGTGGCGCGGCATTGAGCCACCGGTGCAGCTCATTCATGTTCGCAGGGGTGGAAGGGCGACGGGAGAGAGGCGTGCGAGGCTGGCGATGCGGAGAAGGCTGGAAAATCGTCCGCGGTGTACAGCAGCTCAAATTTCTTTTTCTTTTTTGTTTTCAAGGATTTCGCATTCCATTACCTTTTGACACGCACACCCAGTAGTCAGACTTCAACGTTATAACCGATAACGTGGCATGGGGCATTGTAGTAAGCAGGTTATTTCACCATAGAATCATACAAAAGTTGACGGTGCAGCAGCTTCTCATTGTTATAACCGATATATTGTTAAAACCGGTATCGTTATAAGTGGGTTCAACTGTATAGACGGTAACTGTATTATAATGCGAAACCTAGTACACAAACAGAGAAAAGAATTTTAAAAAACTGAAACAAACATATGCAGTACACTAGAACAGTAGATACAAGAAAACCAATTAAGCAGTAGGTTGCGACACACATGTATCGCTTAACAAAAATAATTTCTATTCCTGGTTAAATCTGTAAGCTTTCTGGAGTTTAATTACAAATGGTAATGTATTCAATAATAAGATGGTGGCAAAGTGAACAGTCTGTTTCCGTAAAAAGTGACACTAAATTTGTTAGTCTGACCAGATTGACAAAAAAGCGAGAAATTGCACTTGCCTGCAGAGCCGTTCTCACTATAGATGCAGCCTCAGGTGATTCCACTGTATTGCCGCACAATAACTGTGGGAGGAAGGAGGGACACAACATCAAGACAACAATAAGTAAAGAGCCACTGTAGACGATGCTAGCCCGTCTGAAAGTAAAAAAAAAAAAAACACCGTAACAAGGTGATATGCCAGAAGTTTACGATAAATACACAGTGCATTACAATATAGTCCACTTATAACGTAACCATTTATAGTGCAGGACCGGATATAGTACGGTCTTTTCAGACTCCCGTTAATTTTCCCATAGCACTCCATGAATACGCATACCACTTACAGTGCAGCCGCATGAGACGAAATACCGGTTATAATGCGGCTTCCGCGGGAAAATCTCACCGACAAGGGCGGCAGCGAGCACGCTTCTCAACAAGGCGCGTGCTCTCGGCCGGCGTGTGCATTATTCAATGCAATCAAACTCACGTTAATTCGGACTTATATGGCCACACATCGGTTAATTCGGACTACTTTCAGAGCTCGAGGAGCGGCGCAAACGTGCGACGCAAAAGAGCAAGAACGGCGCTAGCGTCCAACCGAAACGAAACGGCGGAGTCCGCATCGCCACAGCCATCAGTTTAAAACGTACGTGAATGACAGCAGCACCGGAACACTTCGAGCCTATTTGTGTCTTTAAAGCCAGAATTCTTGCGTTTACCGCTGCGCATAACACCGCATTGGCCGCAAACTTTCGTAACTGCGTAGTCGTCGTCCACGATCGCGTCGATAGCGGCCGATAGCGGCCGCGGTTTTTTCCGCAGCGGTTGCGGCGAACAGTAGTTTCGTTTTTACTCTGTACACGCGTCGGCCGCGTGCCTAAAAAACTGCGTAGTCGCCATCGATGATCGCATAGATAGCAACCGCAGTTTCGACCGCCAGTTGTTGCAGCGAATGGTAGTTAATTTGTCCAGACTCGGTGCATGCGTGCCTTCAGCACCGCAAAGCCGCCATTCATAATCGCGTCGATAGCAGTCATGGTTTTTTCCGCAGCGGTTGCGGCAAACTGTTGTTTCGTTTTGAATCGGTGCAAAGCTGTCGAACTTAAACAGCACCGGCTACATCGCGATTAAGTTTTCGCCAACTCACTGGCAAAAACGTAATCGCGATGTGCTCGTAAAAGTACAAAGCGTGTCGAAATGCTTGGTCTACATGCTTCCATACAAGCAGGGCTTGAAAATCGTTGTTTTGGTTATAGTGCGGTACCACTTATAGTGCAGATATTCGCGACTCTTGCGACTTACGTTATAAGCGGTCTACACTGTACATGCTGAACGGAGAGCTACACATTGCTATAAAGTGGAGCGTGAAGATCTCATTTCAATGATGCTCAAGTACACAGGTCTAGTTCATAACACTTTGCAAAATATGTGTCCTTTTTAGACAGTAAAATGATTAAAATTCGATGGAGTTGATATAGAAGTTCTGGTCATCAGAGCTGTCACATGACTAATGCCCACACTCAAACGTACTGACGACAATTCCGAAAAGAGTAAGACTAACAGAGCACGTACCACTCACTGGTACGTGCTCTGTTAGTCTTACTCTCTTCGGAATTGTCGTCAGTACTTTTCCGTTTTTTGTCGCCCCTACACCATTCCAACAACCCTGCCGTCATTTCACAATCAGCCAACAATCTCTGCTTTTGAACAGCTTAACTGCCCTCGCCTCCGACCTTTGCCCTCCACGTACCCACCTACTCTCCTCCCCCATTTAAAGAAATAATTTAGTGATTTAAATGCTACCAAGGCAAGCAGTTGTTGCCATGATGAATGAGGGCAGTTTGGGTGAGTTGGTATTGCATGACGTTTTCTTGAACTCAGAAATAATAAAGAACTAATAACTCAGAAATAACAAGACACACAAGAAAAAAAACTGGAGACAGTGGGGGAGCTACTTAGCACCCCACTGTCCCTATTTTTAACACGAAAGTGTTTTATGCCAGGATCAGCGATGAACTTCCTTTACAAGATGTAATGGATGTGACGTTCGGCGCCAACGAGTAAAATAAGTGTTAAGGCGAAAGGCTTACATCTATTTCAAGGTAGCGTTGTGAGCTACAGAATATATCACGTGACGATTACCAAAGTTAATGATTGATTAGAGATTGAATTAAGGTGGATTAGGGTGGATTAATGTGGATTAGGGTAGATTAAGGTGGAAAAGGGTGGATTAAGATGGATTATGGAGGATTAAGGTAGATGAAGGTGGATTAGAGTGCATTACGGTGGATTAGGGTGGATAAAAGAGGATTAAGGTGAATTACAGTAGGTTTTACAAGGCTTTTGCCATCACGACTCTTTGGCAATAGCTGAGGACACCTTGAACTTTTGTTGACAGGGATGGCGCCGCCATCTAGGAGCAGTGAAGCGAAATACTGCATTGTGATACTAACAAGTGCCGACAGGGAGCACTACAGTAGTCACAGTGCACCGGAGGCTCGAACACGGTATAGCCTCGTGTTGGCACTTTCTGCATATGGTTTGTCTTTCGCGTCGGATTAGCCTGTGGCACCTCGTCGCCTATGGATAGCAGCTTCAACATGCATCAGCAGTGCTTACATGCTGCCTACTGCTTCGCTTGCGATGGAAACAACTAAGAAAACTGCTGCGCTAAGCGGCGCAGAAAGGCAACGGCGGCGGAGGGCGAATCTTGCTTTGGTTCGGCATGAGACACACCAGTGTGAAGCAGAACGTGTTCGCGGCGCATGCTGCGAAATCTGCCACTCGCATTCCTGAGCGTGTCGCAACTCGAATGGCTGCCCAAGACACTATGGAGTTGGACCGAAATGCTTGTACCGTCACTCAAGTGACTCGGCAGCTGGACGCTGCTCGCCAACAGGACGCCACTTAAACCTGCAGCACGGTCGCCAGCCCACAAATTGTGCGCCTTTCACTGCAGCGGACTGCGAGTTCACGAAGCAAACACGCAACAGCTTCTGTGAAGACACGTTTCATTTTCGTGTTCTACCGATTCTTTTGAAAAAGCGATCAACAGACAGACAGACAGACAGACAAAGAACTTTAATGAAGGTCCTGAGAAGCTCCGTTGCCCCCTCTCAGAGAGGCGACGAATCCGCGGACCACACCCACGTCGAGACGGGGAGACCGAGCTCCAGCGCTGCATCGTGACCTCTCTGGACAGCCCAAAATTGGCGTCAACCATAATTTTTTTTCTTGTGTCTTGTTTCCTATGTACACTTTTTGAGTTGCACTGGTTCATGAAAATGCCCTGATGAAGACTTGTTGGAAGGTGTACTCCAGGCTGAGGCATTTTTTGTTCAACCACCGTGATCACATAGTGGTTAAAAGAGTAATTAATAACATTCTACACAAATTCTGTGTTTAACCTTGAAGGAAAAGAAGACAGAGGGGCGCTCACCGTGTCCATCTGCGTCTGGAAGAGGTGCAGTAGGTGCAGCAGGCTGGCATTGCACTGCTGAGCAGCGGTGGCTGGGCCGTTGACTTGCAAAGCGTCCGAGCCTTCCAGGGCAGCCAGCTGCTCACACCGGGCAGCCAGCTGGTGGACGGCTTGTGCCACGTTTTTGGCCACCATGCGGCACAGGCGGCTGTCCACCGAGGCTACTCGCAGCTCGCTGAACAGTGGATCAACATGGACCTCCTCGTCAGCACTCAATGGCTGTTACCGTTGTCACTGCCGTCGTTCACCGTTACGTTTTATGTATTTTTGTTGGTAAATTATACAGTCAACTACCGTTGATTCGATGCTTGTGGTAGCACGAGATTTGGTCGAATGAATAAACGGCAGCAAAATGAACGAATGCAAATCCTTCTTATTGCTTGAAGTAGTCTGTAATTGCTTTTGCTGCTTGCTATTGAAACGCAACTCAACCAGCATGCAGTGAAGATTGCGTGCCGCTGGGTTTAAACACTGCCTCAGTGTTTGACTGAAAAGAAAGGCAAAGTTTGAAAGCTTCACGCTAAGGAAAGCAGTAGCACAGTCAGCTGAATTTATAGCATTTTCAAGCTTTCAAGGGAGCGCCAATGGCACTTGGTGGGAATCGAATTAACTGAAGTGGCATGCTTTCGCTTTCACATTAAAGGAGATTTCCTTCCATAGCCCCCAGTGTATGGTTTCTCACCAGAACTTTCCAGTGCATTCGAATTAAGCAAGAAGTCGAATTAACAGGAATCGAATGTATAGCCATTTCTCTAAGTACTGCCGTGCGCTATTATTAGAAACAGCCTGCCTTCTTTTCTGTGAACATGGATATATGTATATGCGATTTATTATCTTTTACAATTTTTTTATTTTTCCTGTTGTAGAATATTGTAACTAGTATGGGATCCCAACTAGCTTTGAGCTATGGATTCATATGCATTATACATAATTTTCTGTAATTACTTATTTGTATAAAGTACTTCATCATCGTCTTCACCAACACACCTATCACTACAATCAGCCGAATGGTACATTCTTACAATACCCTGCAAGCAGGCTTCCCCACACAAACAACAGCTGTTTAACTGTACCAGCTGTATGTATTTATTAACAACTAAGTGAATATTCATGCATATAAAGTTACAACAACTATATATGTCAAACCATTCAGCACGTTGGGCACAAGCTACAGACACCAAAACAATTTATCACACATCAATATGCTCATTTCCTGCCAAAGGAGGCTACAAAGAGAAGGAACAAGATCTCAGCGTTGGCCATCTCACCTAGAGATGGCTCGCAAAATGCCATCCAGGTCATCTTGTGAAGGGCGGCTTTCACGGCTGCTGCCAGACAGAGCCACGTTGACTGCATCCAGCAGACGCGAGACAGATCTGGACAGGTACGCCTTCTCCAGTGGGGCCAGGGTACCGCAGAGAGCCTCTTCTGGCCTGCACCCAAAATCACAACAGAATGGGGCCACTCAGAGGAAATTCGTAACAGAAAGGGCAGCATATTCCCAGCCCATCACATCACTTCGAGCTATAGTACTTACTGGACAAATTCCTGGTCAATCACGTTCAGCAACACTTCTGCTTTTGTATGATGTAATACTGAGCACTATGTTTCTCTGTGAATCATCAGAGCTTGTCTGCCATGAACTCCTGTGCTAATGTTTTTAGGTTTTCAGGCCTGCACAGCAAAACTTCCCCGAATGTCATTTTTCATTTTATGCGTTACACCGACTCATCAATTCACTCACGTCTGCTCCTCTGGTACTGACAACAGCCATAGAGTTTGTCTAGTACGGTCAACTTCCGTTGATTTTACTCCGGTTAATTCAATCCTGACCGAATGTCCTGGCCAGCATCCATACATTTCTATGGGATAAAACTTTTGATATTCCGATCCCAAAATTAGCTTTCGCATGATAATTCGAACTTGGCTTGTCATCACGCCCGCGCCTGACCCAAATGGTGACTGCAGTGGTGACTCCTATAGCAGAAGCATCTGTCTTAGCGTTGCTTAAGGTACAGTGAATGCATCGAGCACATCATCTCCCGTTGAAAATACCTATTTTCACTCTGCCCCAGCAAGATTTACTTGATTCTATCGCAAGTTCTCTTCTTTTTCTTTTTTTTTTCTTGCAAGAAAATTCGCCAATAAATTGCTTAGGCAGCACAAACTGATACAGAACCAAAACCGAGTTCGGAACAGCTTACCATCATAGTCAGCTTAGCCAGTGTCCCTACCATCGCAAGATGGCAACTATGGATGCCGACAGTGAGAGTTCTCGCACAGCATCATGGCGACAATAAACCGCGTTCAGTCTGACTACGAAAGCATATTTAAACGATAAGTCACTGTACCTGTTAAGCTAGCGGCAACAAGTCACGTCACGAGTTCTTGGTGTTTCGGAGAATCACATGCATCAGAGGACAAACTAGCGAATTGGATAGTCTAGGCATGGGCCACCATCCTGTTTGCAGAGTGGTTTGATAAATGCAGAATATCAAACTTGCTATGAACCATACATAGGTCCTGTGGTGGTTCTTCATATACAGTAATAACGTGCTGTCTGAGAGTGATGACGATGACCATTAATTGCCATACTGTGAAGGTAAGGTTCGCTAGCTTCGTCTTTTTCTTATTACCAGAATTAGTGGCATGCTACGTTTTTCTTGCTAAAAAATTGAGGGGCGCATTCAATTTCTATTTTTTGGGGGGAGCTCTAATGTCATTTCTATGCTAGTTTTCAACTTGAATCTCATAAAAAGTGAGTGTGCATTTGATTCATGGGCATGTAAGAATTGGGGCAAACACTGCCAAATAAATCAGCTGTCTGTTTTGGTGTGTTTTTCCTGCCCCTTGTTTAAATTCAACGCAACAGATTTTTTGACTGATGTTGCCGGTCCTATCAGGGTCAAATTAACGGAAGTAGACAGTATCCATGAGGATGCTAAAATACCTAAAATCCCCTTTAGCCTCGCTTATCAAAGCGTAGAACGAAGTTCATTCCAAGATGTTGCCTCCCACAACTCCTAGCACTTTCCAAAATCTTTTTATTGCAATAGCAATTATATGAACACTTCAACTGTATTTCTGCCATTGGCGTCGGCGTCGGCGTCGCCGTGAGGTTCCGTATAAAGTCCAAGGGCGATAAAATTGTCGCCGCGCGCCGCAGCGCGAGTGAAAGCGCACAGGGGATGCGCTATCACGAAGAGCGAACGCACGGCAGAAGGCAACACGACTGTCGCGCGAAAGGCCGTGGGGGTAAGGGGGGGAGGGAGGTGGGGCGACGCTGTGCAATGGCACCAAAGGCGTATCTTGAAACCGAGCGCAAGGGGAACTGGCAATGCAATCTCCCACGCGAAAGCAAAAAAGGGGGAAGGCAGCGCGGGGGGAGGGGGGGGGGAGCAGCTTCTACTCTGCCAACAAATGCGCTTGCACTGGCTATGGTGGCGGTCGCCCGCACCGTCTCTTATCTCCACACAGCTCTGACCTTTGTATGCGTTGTGCATTCGCCGCTCAGTTTCCGTTGAAGCGATAGACCGCACTAAAGGAAACGCTGGCGCGGCGGCTGCGCTTGCTGCCAGCATTTTGACAGTCGTCTGCAGTCATTCAGTGTGATCTATTCATGTTTGCTTGTGCGCGCTGACACCACATTTGTTAATTCAGTTAGTAAGTGAATGTGTCCAAGTTTATTCAGCCAATAAAACTACTATCCCTCCTCCGAATAGCTCTCTACTAATTTGCTATCGCAATTGATGCTTTGCCTTTCGGGCAAAACTGCAACATTTTTTTTTTCTTCTTTCAAACTTCATGCAAAATTCCAAATGCTTTCCTAATTTATAGACATCCATTAACATCCAGACATCATTATTTAGCTGGTCGACTAGTTTTGTTAGCTGTATTTCATAACAGAGTTTTCATAGTGATGACCTCCTGTATCGTAAGGTAGAACATTCACGATGATCTCTTGTGCTTTGTTTCTACAACATGACTACGGACATACAGTAAAACCCTGTTAACTCGAAGCTATAAGAACCACAAGAAATTTTGAGGTAAGGAACGTTTCGAGACCAGCGAATTAAGCCCTTCGCCACGCAAAGACCACATATAGCCTTTCAAAATAGGCACCAGCAGCCACTAAATTTATTCCAAAAGATCAATATACCAGGAGTGGTATTTTCGGTATATCACTTTTGCAAGATATTGCGCGACTTAGCACCTGACACGTTGGGCGTCTACGGGCAACAGCGATCCTCGCACAGAGCCAAGCAAAGGCTGTTGCATGTAGAGACCGACGTGTCTAAAGTCGAGTCACACGAAGTATCGCTTAAGTGCGCATATCCCCAAAAGATAATCGACCGGGAATACCACCCCAGGGCGGCTTGATCATGTGCCCCCTCTATCAGCTACCGTTCTCAGCTGGCTTATCCCATTGATAACACAGGTGGAGCATCGCTATGGCCACTGACGAAGCATGATAAGCACTAGAAGGTCACGTGACCTTCTAGAGCTTATAGCACTTCGTCAGGGATCAGAGCGATACTCCATCTGCATTATCAATGCAATCATAGCTGACCATGAACGGTGGATGATAAGAGTGGCGTAGAACGAAGGACAATGCACTACAATCTTGCAGTCCGGTCACTTTTGGGCAATATCACAGCTGTGCACGAAGTATGGAAACGTTTGGGCAATGACTTTTTCCCGACATTTGCTCAGACGAGATCTCGAAATATCCAGAATATGGCATAAAAGCATTACGAAATAAAAGGTGAAAAATATGTGAAGTTGACCCGAGCCAGGAAAAAAACTTCGACTTAACCAACATTTCGAGATATCAGAGTTCAATTTAATGATAATTTACTGGGTTTTATTTTAGTACGGTGAGGCACGAAAGAAGGGACAGTTCACAGTAGCACTTGTCAGATCCGTCTCGCCTCCCTTTGTCCCATCTTTCTCGCTTCACCATACTCAAAAAATGCATCACCAATTGGCTCAAAATTCCTCTCTTCTGGAGGATTTACTGTATTCTTCGACGTGGGGATTACGAAATTTTTACGCCATATTTCATACTTTTCACAGCAAGCAATACAGCAGTGGATGAGAAGACGAAATTGTGTGCACTGCAGAAGTTGTTTCTAAATAAGATGGCAGTTTCAGTATGAGAGTTGTCACAGTAAATGAGTTCACAGGTGGAGCAATTGATGAAGCCTGCAGATTTTTTGGCACATTATACATATCTTCATACCCCCACCACCTGTTCAGCATAAGGTTCACAGGAACATCAAAAAGAACAACTGAACGAGTAGCAATGCCACAGGGGCATAAAGTATATTTATGTATTATTTATTTTATCTTTGCATCCATAAACAACCAGTTGTCAAATAAATGGTACATAGCTGAAAAGCTACAAAAGAATACTTAACATAACATAAACACAAAGATAATGTCACAATAGACTTGAAATTAAGCTAGATATGTGCACGAAATATGAATACATAACTGTAGCACAGGAAGGTGCTAAGATACAGTTAAATGGGAAACAATTATATACGTTTAACAAATATACATACATAACAGATAAGAAAAAGTTAAAATAAAGTAAAAATTAAATTATGGGGTTATATGTGCCAAAACTACGATTTGATTATGAGGCACGCCGTAGTGGGAGACTCTGGAAATTTAGACTACCTGGGGTTCTTTAACGTGCACCTAAATCTAAGTACCTGGGTGTTTTTGCATTTCATCCCCATCGAAATGCGGCCGCCGTGGCCGGGATTCGATCCCGCGACCTTGTGCTTAGCAGCCCAACACCATAGCTACTAACTAAAATAAAGTAATAGGGGAAATAATACCAATTTCATTTGACGTATTACTACTACAAGGTATTTCGAACTGTTAGCTGTATTGATGAAGCTTTCAATTTGGATTATAGGATCAGCTACTGCACCTAGTATCATGACAGCAAAGCATCGAGGCATATAACTTTGTAGACCAATAAATAACATTGGCTCCACAAGATTTTACGGTACCGCCACCTTTCCAAGGCAAGCTGGCACCTACTTGAAGTCTTCCTGGCCCAAGAAGCGGCCACCAGGTTCGCCATCACCGCTTGCAGGAGCCTGGCCTTCGATCTGGTCTAGCCGCTTCCAGAGACCATTGAACAGACTCAGCAACTTGGGGTACTCGCCTTCAAACGCTTGCCGCAGGAATGTCGACTCTGCAGCGGTCATGTCAAAAGCTCATGCTTGCTGTCTGCCCCCCAGCGCCTTGTTCCAAAAATGACCCACTAGTGTATTTGGCAAAACAGACAAAAAGTGACTGCAGTCAAAACCATTCACATCAAACTCACAAAAAGGTGATACATAGTGTAATTCGTTATAAAAGCTTTGTGAAGTATATTAGGTTTCTTTCATAAGGCATCGCCCCAGCTGCCCTATTGCAAAAACCAGCACCTTCCAGTGCCTTCCAGTGTGAAACCAGCGCGTTTTTTGACACTGGGTGGCACTGGGGATGCTGGGAGTCACTGCGGCACTGGTGAGATTGCTGGAGAAGTACGGGGTCACACTGGACGAGACGCTGGTTTCACTGCTATGACGCTGGGGCGCACTGGTGTGCGCTGTACATGCGCTGGTTGGCGCTGGAGTTCACTGGCTCATACTGGAGACTGCGCTGGTTTCGTTAATGCCGCACTGCCGGAGTATAGGCGCTGTTGAATATTAAATGCTTGATACAATTTTATGGGCATCTCCTGTCCAAAAAACAGACTCCTGTCCTAAATAGCGCTGTAAGTTGGGATCATAAATGTCTGTTTCGTATCGGCGGTGTTGCAGCTTGGAATAAAGGTGCGTGATCAGCTAGCCCATGCATATGCGACACTTCAGATCACTTTCGCTTTGTACATTTCCCTTTTGACTGTGCAGATAGCTGTATTCGTGAACGAAATTACGTAAATGCAGATAACGCCTCGTTTTCATGCATGAGCATGAGCAGATAACGCCTCGTTTTCTAGTAGTTTGTATGCAATCGATGACTGCGAGCTGTCGCAGTGTTGTACAGTCGACACGAAACCGAACAGCTATTCAGACGCGTTCGAACGGACCTCAGAAAGCCTGCCGCTGATTGATATTATCGCACCGACAAGAAAGCTGCGGTGATTCGTACGCTTCCACTTTCCCTGCTGTACTAAAAATAATAGTTAAAAGGTTCTGAAGCTCAAATACAAACATTTTCGCATTCGCCAGGTACCCACACCGAGACTGTTTGCTTCAACCTAAGGTTAAGCCTACCGTACCCACCGAGTTCGTCTACACTCTATCAGCCTGTCTGGGTTGAGGAATCAACAAGTATAACGAGGATAAATCACTCTGTAGTTCACCTTTCCCATCGGTGTTTTTAAACAGACCATTCTTTCGTGCTTACAGTGTCAGCACAAGCGATGAGCGCCGATATGACGTGTTATAAACATACCTATATGTGCTGTCGCCGAAGGCTGTCAGCCGCATTAACCGACCGCTTCTCTTAAAGATATATGTAACTAAACGATTGAAAATCATTGTCAAGCTATGAAAATGTTGCATTACCTTTGCACGAAGAATAAGAAATGGCTGTCAAAATCGGCAGTAACGGCCCGTACAACATTCCGGGTAGGCGGTTCCTTTAAGGCTTTTTTCGTAGTTATTATACCAATCGCAAAAGCAAATCAGTGTTGTAGCAATTCCAGGCATACTATGCAATACGGACAACTTTTTCATTCTGATAGAGGCGTAAGTTTTAGTTGAAGGCGATATCGCATCTACCATGTCTGTGCGAGACGTCTGTGCAAAGCTACGACTGTGTCTGCGCGTTGACATGGCAAAATATGAATCGGTAATCACGAATTGGCGTGGCGTAGTGGTAAGATACTGGAATCGGGATCTGTAGGTCGGAGGGTCGAATCCTCGTGGATACTTTTTTTTTTTAATTAGATTACAATGTTCTCTGTTTCTTTCTGTATTCGAAAAAATATAAGGTAGCCAGGCACCACGTATTCCTCGCTCTAGAGCTGCATTTCGCACCCCCAGTACCCCGCGCCCAGCACCTCCCAGTATGCCGCGCCTTGCCAGCGTCCCAGCATCCAGCGTGCGACACTGGGCCCATAATCAGGCATGGCACTGGGCACTTTATACTGGGTTTCACAATAGGGTGGCCAACGTATTTCCTGTCACGTGTCAGGAAAGTATCATAAACTATGCCTTCAATGCAGTCCACATACCTGCTTCTGTGTGTTTCCGTGTGCTCCCAATATAGAAACAATCCCAACACAAGAATGTTTTGCACTTGGATAACATCTCACTACAAGAGTACAAGCTCTCCTTTGCATTTTATCACAAGTACACTAAAGGAAATATCCGACTGCCGGTCAAAAGAAAAACGAGGCTTGAGAACAATGAGACTTGCCAGCCGCTGCCTTGGCCAATTCGTCGGACAGCATCTCGGCCAGGGAGAGCCAGAATGATCGGAGGATGTCCCCGTGTCCATTCTGGAAAGCAGTAACGACGCACTGACAAGTTGCCGAGAACACTGACCCCACAAACATAAAACAGGCACAAGCAGAAATAGTAGCATGACGACGTACATGCCAGACCTCGAACATAAGTTCACTGCCATAAATTATATCACATACAAGCATGGCCCCCCTCTTCACCATCCCGGTAAATCCCAACCTTTCTTGACTTCCACAACCTGAGCCCATTCCATAGAACATGTGTATAGAATGCGACATTTCCCTAAAAAGGCGGTTGTCAGCCAGTAGTGTTGTGCAAAAATTCACCAAAAGCTGTTTCTTCACGTAAAGCTGCAGCATATTTATTGCCAAGCTTTCAGCGATCATTTTAAAGGCAATCGCACCAATGCTGTTTTGCCATTGCTGCCGATGGTCGTAAAATGAACCATTGCCATCCTACTTTGAGTAGGGGCATGCGACTATAAAAATTTTATCAGGGTGTGCGAGTACCAAATAGTAGATTTTGAATCTAATATCGAATCAAATTAAGAAAAAGAGTAAAATATCAAATCAAATAACAAATATCAGAAAATTTTGCACAATATTTATTGCTCACAAATTTTGGGCAAGAAAATATGGTGCTGCACTTGCTCAGGAGTCTCCGAGCATAGCATAACAAGAATGTATCAAGCTATCAGTAACACAGGTACATAGAAATCAAGATATATATAGTACGGTCTACTTTTATTAAAGGGACCACCAGTTATTACGCCAGCATTGGTTACAGGTCAGTTCTTGTATATAAAGGCCCGGAAAATATCATTTTATCAACAAAATTTCTGTTAATAAAATCAAGTGCTTTATTTCCTCTGAAAAAAACGAATTAGTGACATTCTGTTGTACTGAAAACCAATGAGGTTTTCAGCTTAACAGTGCACCTGTGTAGTGTAGCAATTTTTTATTTATTGTATAGCAGGTCTTGCTTTCTAGTTCTTCTACAAAATGAAGAAGGGCTATCCCAACTTTACGGCAGATGGGTTATAATAAGCTCAATCTGTACGACACACGAATAACCGTGCATCATATGACTCGCGTAGACGGCGCTGACAGTGAAGAGCAGGCGCCGGCCATTTCATTGTCAGGTGTAGCGTAATTTGCCACCTGTCATAGATTCTAAAATCTGCAAGGTCACTGGCAAGGCCTGACGCTACCCCACCCGCCTCCCTCGTTCATCCGCCGTCCACACCAAAGCAGGTTGCTCACAGCTACAAAAAAAGAAAAAGGAAAAGAAGAAGATTGGCACATCTGTCTTCCTTCCTTTTTTTTTTTTTTTTTTGTAGCTTATGCGCCTATGTAATGTAGTATGGCAATAGTTCATTTTACGACCATCAGTAGGCAAAACAGCATTGGTGTGATTGCCTTTAAAGTGATTGCTGAAGGCTTGGCAATCTCGTGTAGGGCAACTTAATAGCGTGGAAAAGCCTACTTCCAATATTTCACATAGCCTCTTGTTGGGACTCGGGGTAGCGTTTGGGCCGGTGATCCTTCAGCCAGAGGGATGAGTACGTCCGGGAGTAAGAGCAACAGAAAAAGAGGGTTTATTTTACAGTAGTTGCAGTGGCTCCAAATAAGAAAGCCCACTCTATGGGGGAGCACTTTGAAAGTATCAGCTCACTACATGTCTGAGCACATATCAGAACACGTCAGGACACACCACTGCACTCATGGTGTCGCCTTATAAAACATTGGTCTTCCCTAGTTGACCCCACTAGGGAATTTGATGACATTGGTGCGGCCAATCAGAGGGATCGTATTGTTTAGAGAAATCCGCCTCTAATGTTGCACCTTCGAAGCAAGCACGAGGCAATCTAGAGACAGGGGAATCACACTCCTTCTACAAAAGTCTTTTCCTTGGTTTCTTCTATCTCGCAGTGACGTTCGTCTTGCCAGGGTCAGGAGTGCGACCTTCGCGCTGGTCCTCGCTTCCACGAAAGGTGGCAGTTGTGGTCGCTTCGTGAGCTTCTTTGTCATCGCATCCCAGCCGGTGTCGCACCGCGTCGCTGGGTAGGCAGCCGCTGATGAAGGGGTAGGCATCGGGGGAAACACACAAATGATGCACACTGCCGATTTGGGGTGTCTGTTTGCCAGTCAACGTCGGTGTCGGGCACTGTTGCCGTCTGGACGACGCTGATGAAAGGGCCTGCCTCGATGGGAAACAATCAAAGAATGTGCCCGGCTGATTCGGGACGCAACACTCTACACAGACCAAGTCAGTGCCGGTCACCACATGCATCTACCAAGCTGGCTCTCTGAGCATGCTGTCAATGCCAAGCCACACATTTCCAGGCATTCCAATGCATGAAACAGCACTGCAGTGCCACCTTTTGCCCCTTGGTAATTGTGCAAAACTCAATGAGTTTGAGGATATGGCTATCTGGACTGAACATGTCTCCTGTCAACACGATAGTGCAGACGAATCCCATTTTCATAGTGGACTACTGTATGCCACATTGTCTCTAGTTAGACTGCAGTGCGCATAAATTGCATAATGCAATCACTGCTACTGATACCCATGGCAACAGACTTGCCTACCTTCTGCAACTCTTGGAGAAAAACCACGTGTGTCACCGGGTCTTTCTTCTTGGCCAGCACTTGCTCCAACTGCTGAATCTGTACAAACATGCACACAAACAAGGGGACATTAGCGCATTAGTCAACGCTTAGTGCAGTGAGTCAGCACAAAATATGTTATAATGTGAAACAAAACAAAAGGAAATAACATGAGCAAAAGAAACATAGGTAACAACTGACAATCTCCTCCTGTAAGCTATGTCCCACTGCATACGGAAGATAGATATACTTGATCAAGCAATTTCTTACACTGATAATTTTCCTTCAACTGAGTATTGCCCCCGAGTGTTTGCAATAGCATTGCAATTGCAATGCTATTGCTTTTGCTTAATCACTTGCATTCTGCCCCAGCAGTCAATCACTATTTTTCTTCCTCAGCTCCGTTACATTTGTACGTTGCCAAACAGTGGCAACTTATGGAATTTCTTATCTAGAAGCCACACTAGCACTATGAGCTATGGGGAACACTGAACAAAAGGTTACTAGTTACTGAACAGTTTTCATCAGTATTTCTTCTAGCAAACCTCTCAGCAAATGGTGGTGTTTCTTGGTGGTGGCAACAGTAACTTGCAACATCTGCCCACAAATGCGCACACTGCAATGCTGTGACCCTGACCTGACAGCAGGCTTGGCAGACGCTGTCCACCAGTCGGTCCATGCTGGTCCACAGGGCTGCCCGGAACGCAGCACTGCTTCCAGTCACCGGCATGGCTGCCCGGCCAGGACCTGCATGAAATAGACAAGCACCGCTAACACTACGAATGATTGGCTGTTTATTGATTGATTGATTTACTGGACAGACAAACAGAGGCACTGATTCGATGACTGGACGGATGGGTGGAGAGATCGATTGTGTCATTGATTGATGATGTTTAAAAGGACACTAAAGAAATACTAAGCTGTTAGGCTTCTGCAATAGCAAAACAGCCACTCTTGCTGCAAGAGGAGGTGTGATAAGACAGAAAATGGCACAATAATGAAACACAGGTGGGAACAACAGCCTGAAGTTTCCAGACCAATCCACTAAGCCGTCATGAATTCAAACGGTGTTTTCTCGTTTTATTAATTGTTTATTGGTAAGGAAGGAGGACTGCATGGCATCCTAGATGAACCAAAGGCTTTACATGAAAGCTTCAAGAACATTTTCAGCCCCAAAATGGCTAGAATAAAAGAAGGTACTTTAAAATGCATGATGTCAAACTGATGTACTAGCAATAAGATTTAAAGCACAAATTTTCAAATAAAATTTCATTTTCCCTTCGTATTCTCTTTTCATTACAAATGCAAATGGTAAGAGCGCAGCATACATGCACTCAATCCTAGTCGTTATAGCAAGAAAGAACCATAGAATTTCAATTTTTAAGCAAATGCAATATCATATTGACGGGAGTGAATTGCAGATGCTGAGAACCGTAGAATTATTATCAGTCATTCACTTTCGGGTATGCAATCACTTTTGCACGATTTTGTGTTCCTGGCACAGTCCAATGCTATCATGCGAAGTCACAAAAGTGATTGTATACCGAAAGCAAAAAACTAACAATACCATCCCAGGGTTGCAAGTTAAGACCATCGGGTACGAGTTCTTGCCTCTGTTCCCAAAGGAAGCAGTCGCCTGATGGTCCAGGCTTCCAACGGACAGGGCCTGCTGCACAGAGTCCCGGAGGCGCTCCAGCGTGGAGCGCACAAGCTGCAGCACACGCGGCTGGAGTAGCTGCAGGTGGAACAGCACCTGCAGCGCCGTCCCCACCTGAGCCTGGTTCTGCAAACGCGACGACTGTGCCGTTAGGTTTCGAGTGCATGACATCACTTCTTTGTGGCTATAAAGTATCTAGTTCACACAGTTCGTATAAAATGCAGGAATGTTTTTATGAGATAACCCCTGGAACGATTTGAATGAAATTCATTGCATTTGAGATAAAAAGCTAAATTCTAGTGACAGTAAGAAGGAAATTTTTAAGCTTGGAATTTGTAATAGTTTTTTTTTTTAATTCATAAGATTAAAAGAAATGGAAGCCTGAAGTTTACAAATTTGTAACGCTGCATCAAAAACAGATATCGCATTTCGGTAAACTGCATCCGTTAGAGCAGCTAAAGCAGACAAATCTGACGCACAAACTTACAGCTGTGAATTTGTGCAATGTTTACAAAGGTATTGCAGAAGTCTTACTCACAAAATAGTGGTACCAACATTGTAGGTGAGGGGCTGATGCTTAAAGGGCTCCTCACCATGTCTGGCCATCTTGAGCTGACAAGCGCAGTGCATACAATGCGCTCACGATCGTGTCTGCTAAGAATTACATCTGCTAAGAATTACATCTGCTAAGAATTACCGGAAAGAGCTGAAATTTCAAAACTAAACGCCGTTTGCCCTCCTCATGGGCTCCGCACTCCAAGACACGGGGATAACATATATCAGCAAGTGCACCTACGTACATGTAAATGCTGTGACGTCACTCTTAGCGACACATGACTTTGAGAATTATTCAAGGCAACATCAGCTATTTGTTTAATCTGTTGCTTCAACAGACGAATTAAGTTTAGAGAAATAATAAAACATACAAACTGAATGTCAGCGTGTCTTTGTTTTACTTCGCACCACAGCAAGAGAGATATACTTCCATTTTGTCTGCGTGTTCCGACGTCATGCAGTCGCGCGCACAGACAACTAACTATATAATTTTCTACCGTGTTCCAGCGCATGATCGTGCTCTGTGATCGCTTGTCTCTGCCTCAGCATTTGTGTAGCACTGACTCATACCGCTAGTTAGGTGGTCTTGTGTCACAGTGCGCAAAATTGTGCGCGGCGCGAGACGACACAAACAAAATGGCTTGCATGCAACACTGTCAGCAGAAGCGTGCCACACAGCGAAAAAGAGAGAAAAAAAAAAAGAAGGCTAGGGCCCGTCACGTATGCGTCACGCAATCTTCAAACTCTGGTATGGGAGAACGCAGGAAGGAATTGCGCCTGCTGAGGCTGGATGGGGCAAGTAGAGAGGATGTCTATGTTGGCAGTGAAACTTGCCTCCTGAAATCATGGGTTCAGTGGCACTGAAATATTTCTATCTCGGCTATTAATTAACCAATTTGAGAAATTCTTACAGTGGAGCGCTCCTTAGAGGGCACGTAAAAACTTCCAGCGTATAACCGAAGTTTTCTATGTGGCCTGGTGAGGGGGCCCTTTAAAACAGATTACATAAAAACACAGAGATTCCGTGGAATTACGTATGCATTGAAAGCTTAGTAGATGAGCGTTTCCGTATTTGGCCTTCGCCGAAATGCATGTGGCTGTTGCAGAGAAGAATCAAGCCAACACCACTGCGCTTGCCAGAAGAACATCTTGGCCATTCAGCCACCACACTGGGTTACACTGACCTCAGAACAAATACTCAATCTCATGGGCACACAAGAAAGGGAAAATCAAAAACGACAATAAACATCTGAAGAGATTAACAGTGCCCGTCCTGTGTACTCATCTCTTCTTTGCATTTTTTTTTTTTTGCGCTGCTGTTCTTTCCTTCCCAATTAACAGTGGTACAACAAGCAATTTTGCTGAAGCCAACCGCTTAGTGACATTCCTTGGTAATTTTAGTTCTTGTATTTCTACCACCGTTAATCACTTCAATCCTCCATCTTCCTATAAACCGTTCTCGTTTCGAACACACACCTGGGACTCGGTGCCTTTCTCAAGCATGCGCTCTGCCTGCCTCTCCAACTCCTGTCGAGCGCTGTCCAGCACAGCAAGCTCCTCCTGCACCACCTCCACGCCGCTTAGGTCCACGCCTTCAAGCAGCTGGTCTGCAAGTTTATAATATTAATATTATTACTCGCAATAATACAGCAGACATCCACTATTTGTGTCCAGCTAATCCAATCTTGAATCAAGGTCACTGCACACACAATTGTGTCAGTACACGAATTTTCTGCGTAATGTATTATATACCAAGACCGAGTTGCGTGTTTCGAATTGGATATGTTGTTGTTTCTCTGTAACAAGCCAAGTGTCAGAAATGCTAGCATGCATGTGAAAGAAGGAGAAGGGGCTATTTTCTGAACGCCTACTTCATATTTACAATATCTCCCCATGTGATAAAGCGCCGCCTCGGATTTGTGAAAAATAAAATATTTGTCGGAAACTTTGACCACATCAACCATTCTAATTGCTGAATCCCCCACCTCAAAAGGCTTTTCAGAGACATATTAACTTCTTAAAGATGGTTTACCTTTAGACGGAGCACCCAAGCAGCAACAAACTTTACACAGCAAATGCTGGCAAGCGACATACTGTTTTTAGATCGCAGTGACTTCTTCAGTGACTGTGGTGTTGCTGATTAGGCCTGCTTCGGGAACTTGTCCGCATAAACTTGCTTGAACCAAGTACCATATCTGGCATTCTTTCGCTATCAGAAGACTACCAACAGTAGGTTTTTTTCCAGACAGAAGTTATCTTTTGCAAAACTTGACATAACATTCGTAATATCATAAAACAAGGCTAAATTCGTAGATCTTATGGTAAATTCAAGGGGAAAGTTGACAGGTATGTAATTTGTAGAGATCGTGGTGGCTTCAAGTGCGAACTGCTACTCACCTCATGTTGTAGTCATAGCTAGAAAGGGATCCTATGCATAGGAGGTGCTCTCTTGCATTACCTCTCTCACTTGCGTTACTGCATGCTAATACATAAGGGGAAACACAACAGTGTTGAACTTACAGAAACTCTCCCTTGTTCAAAAAAAAGCACTTCGTTCATTAGAAAATTCCTCGTCTTTAGAAGACACAGAACCACTCTTTCACAAATACTAAATTATGGTAATTCAGAATATATACAAGCACAAATTATTGGGAACCTACAAAAACGTCACATTAACTAGAACGTAACTATTAAAAGAATTAGCATGTCTTAGGAAAAGTACAACTTTCATTTTTTCAGGTATGAACCGCCATACAATGTTCCCTTCTCACGCATCCATTATGGGAAAGAAAGACTTGAATATGCACTGGCAACTACACTAAATGAGCTAGACCAGAAAGATGTTGACATTCTGGTCATTAGTAAGAAAAACTTATTTGACATGTTTGTGAAATTGTTTCTGGAAATGCTCATGTGTGCAATTTACACTAAAATATGCATACTGTGTAATTGGTTTTGTAACTACCTATATGTATAATGGTATTGTATGATTATTTCCATATTTTCTTATATGTTTGTATAACTGAACCATACAGCAAATCGCCGTGTCGATGCTGATGTATGAGTGGCTAGAGCTTAGCTATGCAGATGCAGCTTTTTCTCTGGCCCCCGCACTCTTTAGCCAGCACTTGATTTCGCAATTTGCTGCAAAAGCCATCACGCCGTGTCCATACCTATTCAGATGAAATTCAACAATGGCCACGACAATGTTCCAACGCGCCACTGGCGCTTGTGACAGCCAGATGCCAGGAGTTCTACGTAAGTCAGTGACACCGCTTCAACGTTGCAACCACAACAGCAGACACAGCATGTAAATCAGGCTCACCTGCTTCGCTGAGACTCTGGGCGGCTTTAGTGATATCCTTGGCGCCGCCTTGCAGCTGCGCCCGCATGCGTTTGACGATCTGGAACAGCCGTCCCATCCGTCGAATCATGTCACAGGTTTGTTGCAACCTGGCAAGCATGGCCGTCTGAGTCCAGCTCTTGTTGTAAGGTTCAACCACTTTGCTTTGGAGCCTAAAAATTGAGCGGTAAATGTATGTCTCGCACATCGCATCACTAAAGCGCACAGGCTCGCATCACCTTTCAGACGTCGCTTGAAGGTTCTGTATCGAGGCGCACATCGTCTGCAAGGCACCTTCCAAGGTCTCAATCCCGGACGCTTGAGCCAAAAGGTCCTCATAATGAGCAGACACCTGTGAGTTCATTAAATAGCTCATGGGGTTTCGGAACGCGGAGAAAATATCATATGACAGGTAGCTCGTCAATGTCCTATTGAGAATGCTCCTTTCGTTGATGTCAAAATACAATCTTGACACACGTTACCTGGCTATGTAGTTCCTTGTCCAAAAGAGAGATGCCAGTGGCGAGTTTCGAGAGGTGTTGAGAGATAGCGAGGTCCTGAATAGCGTTGCATGCGACAGCTTTCGCATCGAAGTCGTCATGCAGGAACTGCTTGTAAACGGCTGCGCGATATAAAAAACGACTGTCACAACTAGACGCTAGCGCATGGTCATACTCAAACTCTGTGGACACTGCAAAGTGAGGACTTTAGTAAAAGTAACGGGGGCCAAAAGCCGGTCTTACCGTCATCAGCGAACTGCTCGAGAACGCCCGACGTGTCTTCCGCCATGTTTGTTTACATCCAGGCATGAACAGGGGATAAGCGGTAGCACGCAGCTGAGAGCGAGCGCTACGTACCGGAGGATCATGCGTGCTTCCCTGCATCGTGGTGGGCCCTGTCAGTAGAAGCGGGTGTTCAAAAGCTATTTTCAAAATGAATGAACAAGCGGCGGAGTGGACAAAAACGTTGGACCTGCTGAATAGTGGCGACATGATCAAGATTTGTGCTCCAATGGTTCGCTACTCCAAGTAAGTGATCCAACTCGCTTCATGAGATGTCTTCTGATCTCTCCGCATCTTTCTCCAAAGGCAAGCTTTCCGTCATCTGGTGCGGAAGTACGGCGTCGACATTGCCTACACGCCGATGATTGTGTCCGACTCATTCGTCAGGTCGCAAAAGGCAAGAGACGCAGAGTTCACTACTGGCCAAGGTAAGGAGTCACTGCATCTGAGTTGATTCATTGAACGTCAATCGATGCTGCTGTTACCGGCAGGTGATCGACCATTGATCGTGCAGTTCGCCGCAAACAACGCTACCGATCTGGCAAATGCGGCAGAGCTTGTATATAGGTAAGAAGGCCCGATTTTCGGATCCTCAGGCGGCAAGTTAATAAACGTGTCACTTTTTTTTAGGTACTCCGACGGTGTCGACCTTAACTGTGGGTGCCCGCAGAGGTATGTCACTGCTGTCTGCTATTTCTCTGCACGTAGTACCAGGTGACTAAGGTCATTATTATGGACTAAGGTTATTATTTTTCATTTGCCCCCGTATATGTGTCCTTCACTGTGACACAGTGGCAAAGTAAAGTGAAAAAGTACATTGGTTGAACAATGGTATTGGGTTTTTCACGTTGGGATTTGAGCCAGGAGCCACCACATCATTCGGGCATTACACTATCCAAGCAAACAGTGGCACCATACGTCAGTTGTGTGCGCTTCTGGTGTTTCCAAGCCTTACTTGGAAAGACTCTACTGTGATGTTCGGCGGCATCAATGCTGTCAGAAGTAATTTACTCTCATATAACAGATGGGCCATTGCAGAGGGATACGGAGCGCACCTTTTGAGCCATCCTGAGCTTGTAAGAGACATGGTTCATCAGACCAGGAACCGTCTTAGCGATTCCAACTTTACAACATCAGTGAAGATTCGAGTATGCAGCGACCTCAGGTAATCAGTGGCATTAGTGTATGTGTTCACTGAAGATCTCGTGCTCAAAACTGTTTTCACTACAGAAAAACGGTGGACTTCTGTCAGAAGCTGGAAGCAGCAGGCGTGTCTTTCATAACTGTGCATGGTCGCACCAAGGACCAGCGTAGTGAGCCCGTCAACATAGATGCCATTCGGACTGTGAAAGACGCCTTACAAATACCTGTTGTTGCCAATGGCGACGTGACCAGTAAGAGAAAGGCTGAAGAAATCTACCAGGCAACCGGAGTCAATGGTAGGCTCACCTCTTAATTACCGTTACGTTCCTTGTGACATCTGTTCTGTAATATTTCAAAATTGGCTTGCAAACTTCTACAAGATCGAGCAATTTGACCTTTCTAATGCAGGTGTCATGGCAGCACGAGGAATGCTCGACAACCCTGCCATGTTCTCTGGATTCAAGCATACACCAGTACAGTGTGTCGAAGACTGGCTTCAGTTGAGCGCAGAGCTGGGATGTCCGCTGACGCAATTCCACCATCACCTCATGTTCATGCTTGACCATGTGCTGTCTCGCAGCGAAAAGAGGATATTCAACGCCTTGACGAAGTTACTCTGCGATCGTGGACTACCTTCGTACTGCACATTCAGTGGACTTATGTGAACACAGAGGCAAGGTTCTTTTGTGAACGCTTACATTTATTGAGTGATTATGGCCATGGTTCGAGCTGACTGCAGAACACGCAATGCGCGTTCAGGTTGTTGTTCGGACCGGAGGAGACACCAGTATGACGCCATCTCCACGTACAAACAGCATAGGAATGGACCTCCTGGTACTCTGCATAAACAAGGCATAATGAAACTGTTGTCACGCAGCATGTACATATACAGTAACCAAGGTCCTCATTGAGAATTTAGACCTACCGCTTTGTCCCTGCTAACATTTTGCAACAAGACTGCATGTCTTGGACCGCATTGTTAAATAAAATACGTAGCATCGTTGCATGACATGTTATTTTATACAACGATTCGAACCGAAGAAGATGCGATCTAGTACCGAAATTTGCGAGAAAACAAGGCGGCGGTAAGCGCAAGATTTGATCAAATAAATGTTTGTATAAAACCACATGTCACTGTACAGCTCCATCCACAAGTGCACTAAAAAAAAAAAAAAACGACCTACCTTGTACACTTCTTCATAAGTTTCCTCGTCAATTTCCACGCTGGTCACCGTCTCCTCTACATCGCCCAGGATCATGTTCAGATGCTGGTCGTACGCCTGTAACATACACCCCCTCATAAATTTACGACTCGTCAACTTCACAGCGGCTGTTTCAAAGAAAACGAAAAAAAAAAACGTCGGAACTGATGTACTCACGTGCAATCTGCCGCGCAATTCCCGCTCGTTCCTCATCTTGACATAGATTTTCTCATCCAAGCTCAGCCGGATCAGGTCGAGCGGCTCCTCCACCGCAGTTGCGGGAGTCTAAAACGACACACACGCGAATATGTACGCACACAGTGTATTGCTAACAACGAAGCAAGTGTTCGTGTGTCAGTTTTTGGAAATTTTTAAGCTTAGAGTCTCTCCAAACCTACCTGTTCAGCGTCGTCAGCCATCGGTCTATCGTACGGCGAGCGTTGCGCGTGTTTGCCGGAAGCTGTTCCGGATCTAGATAATACCACTTCCGGTTTGCTCTGCGCGGGTGTTCTTGCCAGGTGCCAAGTTGCGACTCGAGCGCCCACCAAACGTGAGCGACAGTCGCGCGCAACGGCGAAAAAGACGCAAAACTAAAAGCAAGCACCGCTAAAAACAGGGGCAACCTACTCGCGTAATCGCGGCAGTGTCGTTGACTGCGCCAATTTTTTTTCCGTGCGCGTGTGCTCGTGGACGGCTGAAAGAAATGTCGACGTGGATTTGGTCACATGCCCCCAGTCCTATGATTTGATTCGAAGCTGGTTCGAGGTGAGTGGTGCGTCGTGTGCGCTGCGAAGGAAATGTGCAGCGCCTATGGTCGAGAACCTAGCCACTGAGTGCGAGCGGTCGGCTGTCGTCCTATCAACTTTGTCCAATGGGGCGGTCAGTGCTCCTGTGATTGGCTTGGGCCCCGAAAGAAATGTTCCCATCAAGGCACCGACTGATTGGCCGCCGGCGGATTTGAAACACGCGACACGCGGTCGCCGCTACTTTCGAGCACGCCGGACGGACGAAGCGCTTGTCGCGACGAAGTTTTCGGGGCAGCCGAGCGCGGACCGTGACCGCGGTGGCCCCCGATTAGGCCTAGACGAGCTCGCGGCCAGCGGTTGGCGATGACATCTCCGTGTATGGAGATAAGCGACGGCGACCACGTAGTTCGCGATAAGCGAGCGCGCATGCAGCGGCTTGCGCAGGTTGTTCGCTGCCACGATTTGCTAATTTGCGAGGAGAGTCCACGCTATCAGACGAAATTTTTTTTTCGATGGGGAGCCAGACGAAACCTTGCTATTCATCACTCGCCTGTCACTGCACACTTGTGCAAAGTTGCCCAAGATCCACTAGAAACTTGATGAATATGTTGCATTTTCTTGTTTTCCTTTGCCTATGCAAGGGGTGAGGATGAGAAGCCTGCCGCTGTGAACTAATGTGTAGCGTGCCCGACTTATTTGGATGAAGAAAAAAAAATGCTCAGTCATGGCTGCTCAGCATGTGCTTTGTCATCAAGAAATCCTAAAGAGTGTGCACTGTTCTTGCTGGCGCTGGTGACTAATTGGTCGAATTAATAAAATAATGGTTTTATTGAGCACACTGCATATTACTTTGCTGTTATTAGATAAAATACTGTGCCACTGTACATGAAATACATCATAGAATACATGTTACCGTAGTAATTTTTGTGACTTACCTCTCGGATGAAAACAGCACTACCAGAATTGGGACGATGCAAGAAGGCACACACAGACAGGGCTTTCACTAACAACCGATTGCATTTATTGACATGCTTTGCCTCTTATACACATATAAAGAACAACGCTAACATAAGAGGATCACAAAAAACTAAACAGAAAAGCCCACACAGCATTTCCAACACACAAATCCGATTGTTTGCACAGAATTTCTATGCGAGATTCATCAATGCGTTCACCAATCCTCTTGAGATTGCACTATATATTGTTTAAGTAAGGAACCAAACCACTTTTGTCTGGCGCCTTGCTTCGTGGCATACCAATTGGTGTCGTTGTGTCCCGTAAGTAGACTGCCTGCCACAGATGCTAAAGGTGCCATTTTAGCTGCCAAACTGCCATAAAAAAAAGCTGTAATGTTATGAGGCAAGACATCAGTGAAAATAGTTGTGCTTTCTTACTTGCACAACCTGTCAAAAAATTTCAAGAGGATTGGTGAATGCACAGGTCTTAGTGACATACTTTTGGCACTACTAAATCTTTTAAAGTCCTTGCACAAGGGAACTCTGGTACACGGACAAAGCAAAGGTGCACAAAAGGCAATATGTTGCATGCGAGCGTGGCAATTAACTTGTTTATTCGATGCCTCTGATGTGTGGAAAACAATACATTGGCCAGTCAGGCAGGGGCATTGGCGATAAACTGAGAGAGAGCAACAATAATGTAGCTAAGCTTGCTGTCTCTGGAAATATTGCCTTGCATTATTGACATTGCAAATGTAATCCTGCATTTTCCTAGTGTAAAACGCCATTTAAGCATCCAGATAAATCGAGAGAAGTATTAGAAGCTTTTGAAATTGAGCACTGAAGAGATAATTGTGTCAGCAATCTTTATCTTCATCTCACAGATAAAAAAATCGAGCTTCTTGCCCTGTCTGTAACATTGAGATGCCATGGGTGCCTTTGCGTTCCGTTTTTTGTGGCCACCTTACATTGTTAGTCTTGCTCTTAATCAGTGTATAAAGAAGCAAGGTGTGTCAATAAAAGCATTGAGTTGTTCATCTGTACCAAGTCTGTGCACTTACATCTTTCACTTACAAGAGAACTCCAACTAGGGCTCAGGTTCCCATGAGATGCAACAGCCAATGTAATTTTCACCTGTATGCTGGCCACAATCAGTGGTTTATATGCAGTGGAAGTGCTCCTACGTGCCATGCTTTACACTACATAATTTAGAGCTGTGCCTAAGTTCTCCTGTTCGAACAAGTTGTGGCAGGCATGCCTTGGAAATGCGGAATCTTTTTTAAACGAAAACACGCTGTATGTTCACTCCTATCACTTCATCCGCGGATCCAAGGGGATGTCCTGACCCTTTTTAAATTTGTGTACACAGTGCCAGTGTACAGCGCATGACAAACTCGTGAATTCCTTCTTCCTAGCTGTTACTGTTCTTTTGCTCTCGAGAGGCAAAAAAAAGTTCATTGATTACTAAAAAGAATCCACCAGCACATAAAATATTCATCATCAGTCGCCATCTCAAGTTGGAACCCTCCCCCTTCAAAAAAAAAACCTGGATCCACGCCTGATCACATCATCTCAATTTCTGGTGCAGGGCAACATGTCTGATTCGCAATCATACACCAATGCCTCTGGCCAGTCAGAGGCCCAGCAGGCATTGGAATACTTCTGGCCACGCGTCATGGAGGAAACGAGGAACCTGGGTGTGGTAAGTATCCTCTTAATATTTTCATGCCCGGACAAAGTGCTCCAGTATGTGTTTTAAAGGGAAGCATTTAAGCATTTTTTTCAACATTATGACATGTGTGACCTGGAGCCTTGTTGGTGTTATTGAGTGTAGAATCGGGTGAAAATGTATCGAGACAGAAATCAGTACAGGTGGAGTTTCCTATTTTCTAACTGCAAAATATTGACTTTGGGTCATGCTGCTTATCTGCTGAAAGCAGAACTGGAGGTAGTTGAGTGTGTGTGTTTGCACGTATGTGCAACTGGAATAAATAGCACTGCAAAAGCTGGTAACATGTCCTTTTAAGCTGCAAAGCAGACATCTAAATCAACGCTTAACCAACTGGTTCACATTGTCTGGTTGCTGACCTTTACCCTCTCCCCTTCCTGCCAACATGGCCAGCAGGAGATTCATGTCTGCTGGAAGAAAACTACATAAATTTTTATTATCGGTTATTTTCATGTGCAACCTGGAAAACCTTGTTGCTGCAAAGGAACAGAGAGAAGACATAAGAGATGTAGTACAGTTTAGAACACCTAAAGCAATAATCGTCATGATAATATCATAGTGCATAATAAATTCAAATGTATGCGGTGTATGCTTCATTAAACCACAATAAATGTTTTCTTGGATGCTCCTTTGCATGTACTTATTAAAGTGATGACAAATGTTACCATTATTGTTGGCCTCATAAAACTGTTGTGTATGGTTTCGCATTCTGCCAAGAAAAGGCAACGTTGAAATTCCTGTTATTGTAACATGAGCATGGTCTCACTGCCTTTTCATAGAAGAAAGTTGATGATGGAAACAGGAGGACTTCCTCTTGCGCACTTGTACATAGCACCTGATGCCTCGACTCCGCCATATCTTTCAGAATGAATTCAAGAACCAGGAATTGCCACTAGCCCGTATAAAGAAGATAATGAAGCTAGACGAAGATGTTAAGGTGAGTGTCAATGGTCTAAAAAATCAATGGGCACATGCGAGTGCACACTTTGAGGCATTTCGATGACAGTATCAATCTTTATTGGCAGATGATCAGTGCTGAGGCACCAGTACTATTTGCCAGGGCTGCTGAAATCTTCATCACCGAGCTCTCGCTCCGTGCCTGGGTTCACACGGAAGATAACAAGAGACGCACATTACAGGTAAAGTACAGTGAAATATGTGATGCTATCCCTTTTTGAGTGCCCTTGCTGAGTAAAGACGTGCTAAAAGGCTTACTGGCATGATATCTTTTATTCTCTGTTTCTTTTCTTTGCGTTAAATGAAGGTCCTAGACCTGTAAATCGTAGAAATAATAGTGACAAGCCTCAGGGCTCAGTTGATAATTTAATACACTGACAGGTTTTCTACTGCCAGTTTCGGTCCGCGTCATGACAGAGCAGGAGGATGCTCTGTCATGACGCAGCATATGTGGTCACGTGGGAGCAGGACATTGCGGCACTTTGATACTCGCTCCGGCTCCCTCTGTGGCCTCATGTGGTGCTACTCGTTGTGAGGACCGATGTATAGTAGCATAGCGTCACACCACAACACAGTAGAAGCGAAACTGAAACTGGCTGTAGAAAAGCTATCATATTAAATTATGTAGGGCGTGTTGAGGTTTGACAGTGTTTTTTCTAGGGGTTAGAGCTACCAGAGTTTTAATAAAAGCAAAAGAAGCAAAAATGTCACGAGCAATAGTTATTAACTTTATCAAAGGCCACTTGTTCCTAGGAGCACTTGTTCCTATCTTGTTCCTGCAACGGTGACTACGTTCACAATACTCCACGTAATAAAAAAAATTATGAAACACAACTGTATTTAAAGTATCAACATAAAAATCCAATTTTGTACTTCTGGAGTTGTGCCGGCTCATCTGCTGTGCAAGGTCATGGAGTCACTGAAGTTTTGCTGATGCTACCACAGTACACATCTGCGTGCTCTTGTGTGTAGAATTTGTGTACATATACAGTCGAACCTCGTTATAACGAAACAGGATATAACGAAATAATGGATAATAGCAAAGTAATTCTGGCTCCCCCTTCAACTTCATTATAACGAGATTTTACTGTATATAAATAAGACACCTTGAATGCGAGTAGGCGAGTAGTGCAAATGCGGTGTCTGTGGTGTTCTCAGTTAAAGTTGTGTGAAACACACTTCTCAGGCCGTTCGCTAATAATTAACAGCAAACCGTATGCGACACTGTTCACTTCTTGGCTGCTAAGGCGGTGAGATTCATACATGTGCTGCACCACTTAACGCAAAATGTGCAGATTTGCCAAGAATGGTCGCTGCTCTAACCCTGACTATCCGATGCAGAATGCATTGGATGGTCAGGGTTAGAGCAGCGAAAATACATTTATATTTGTAACCGTAACTGGGGCTGTGCAGTATGTGGAAGCCACGGAGAAAATTCTACTTAGCTTTGAATGCATTAAATGCCAGAGCTAAATTGATAGTGCCCGTCATTGCAGCATATAAACTCTATATCAACAAAACCGTATGTTAAGGGACAGCACTGAGTTTAGCGTGTCTAGGGCGTCAGAACTGGAAGTCGTGTTGCCCACATGCACATCCAGAACAAATTTAAACTGCACCCCCACCGTGACATACAGTAGGTGGAGCATTGCGGGTGCCACCCCGATCCGCTGTAGCCTCCTCAGTGCAAGCCGTTGAAGAAAGAGCGGAAGCACTGCAGGGGAGATAAAGGGCGATCTTTGAATGCTGATAACTCCTAAATCTGAATCTGAATGCTAAATCTCTCTAAACTTGAGTTCTTTCATGTCAAATACATTTCACGACTTTTAGAAAAAGTGCTGCAGGGCAGGGTTCTGCAGTGCCTTCCGTGAAATGTTTGTAAAGCATCTCCCAACAAATATTTTCAAACAAAAAGGTTTTTTTATGTGAAGGAGTTCTTAACAACCTATTACTGCTGTACTGCCATGTCCCCGCAGCCTACACCATTTCAGTAATACTTTCGTGTGGACTGGTTGGTTCATGACACATGTTAATACTTCATAAGCACGTTCATACTTCTCCGTTTTGTCATTTGAAGTGCACTTGAAGGCTTGTTGCCATAATGGGAAGAGCACTTTGGCCTGTGTTCTTGCTAAGTCTCCGTTTTGGTAGCGCTTTTTCTATCATCAGCATTTACCAACATGCCTAACTGACAGTTATTTAAATGTTATTTCTAGTACAAAGGGCCCTTTCCTGTGTGTTAACGCCTTCCTCTCTAACCCCGCAAAAGTGCTTCGTCTTGTGTTCTTACTGAGTCTCCATTTTAGTAGCACTTTTCCTTCATGAACGTTTACCAGCACGCCCATACAGCTATTCCATGTTGGCATGCTCATAGACATGATGGTTGTCATGGTCTGCCTATCATTTGTGTTGCCTGACCTCGGGAGTGTGTCGCACAACACTGTCACGCTACCACATCTCGTAGGCTATAGTATCAGAGAAGTGGTATTTTTCTCCACCACCAGATGGCACTATCTGTGACGAAATAGTTTATCAGAATATTACTCACCCATTGCAAAGGGTGTGGCCACAAGTTCAGTTCTGTTTTTGCTCCCACCAGAGGTGGAGCTTAGCACTGATTTTTAAATACTCCACCCAGTACCTATCGTGTTTACTCCTGCTTAAAAAAGAAAAACAGAAGTGGCGAGAGTTTTGAAATTTTGATGAAAAGGGCAGGGGGCAGCCTTTAGAGGGGAATTGGGGGCTCCAAGTGGCATGTACAGGAAAAATCATAGATACAGATGGGCATGACAGTACTGGTTTATTAGCATGACAGTACTGGACTCAGCTGGTTTATTAGCCACACTCAAAAACTGTTGCAGGGCCCTTTTCATGTTCAGCGTATATCGGGGCTTGGGCCACATTTGTTGCTGGTCATGCAGTGTTTTTTGTTTGTTTTTTTGTCTGTGTAAATATCTCTCCACTACAAACGTTTCAGAGGAATGACATTGCCATGGCTATCACCAAGTACGACCAGTTCGACTTCCTCATTGACATCGTGCCAAGGGACGAGCTCAAGCCAGCCACCAAACGGGCAGAAGAGACAGTGCGGACGACGACCATGCCCGCCGACCAGGTCAGTCATGTCATGCACAACTACTTCCGGCGCATGTGGTTTAATTCCTCGACTGAGTGACACACCTGCCGTGCATCAGGAACTGCACCTAAGTCATAAACCAAAGCCTTGTTATGCCAAAGCCTTTGTTGCGCACGTTTATACAAAAAAAAAAAAAGCTTCTGCGCAGAATGCAAGTCGATCTATGCTCCTTTGTTGTAAATGTGTGTATGCTGAAAGTGCTGACACAGCAAAATAAGAAGTTCTAAGCGTGGCACCTTGCCATTTGCCTGAGTTTTGCCAAGTGCTTTCTGCGCGCACCACTGCAAGTGCTGTAATCTCAAAAAGAGATACTGAAATTAAAGTAGCTGGCTAGAATTGTAATAGCATATAGAGCTATCGTATTTACTCGAATCTAGGCTGGCCCCTATTCTAAGCCGACCCCCGAAAGGCTTAAGCCAGAAAAAAAAAATTTCCTCGAATGTAGGCCAAACAGAAAAGTGTGGACAGCGTTCACAAAATGACAACAGCATTTATTGAATATGAACATGCCGAGCTCATTTTACGTCATCATCGCTGCTAGCGTCATTGCCATCTTTCTGTGGTCCAGTAAATGCATCCTCGTTGCGGCGCACGCAAAAAGCATCTCCCGTTGCCCCTCCAATGACGGACGTTTTTCTTATCTATGCTGAAATCCCGCCGAGCTTGAATGTTTGACAAGGCCTCTGTGGCTAGCACAACTTTTCGTTTGAAAGTGGCACTACAGTGTCATCGCCTGTTTGGTGCCATTACGAAAACGCCACACTGCACGCCGATACAACACAGGTCAAAAGGGCGACGTCGCTCGTGTACTTCAGTTGGCTGCTGGCTCGGCTAGTAACGGCTGCGATACTGACTTTTCTGGATGGCGCTAGCTATGCACCATATTTATCAATTTCAATCCTCGAATCTAAGCCGACCCTAGAGTTTAGTATATGATTATTTGAAAAAAACTATTGGCCTGGATTCAAATAAATACGGTACTTGTTTGTGTAATGCACAGCAGTGTGACTCGATGTTCAGTGTTTGAATAAATGGAACACATTGTAGCAGACAATGCAGATGGGACTGCCACGAGTCACAGAAAAATGTCCTTGACTAGCCGGGCACTATGACAGGAAACAATTAGGAGCTCAAGCTTCTGCAGTGGTGCCTCTGAAAGCATCCAGCCCAATCAATAGAATTGCACAAAGGTTTCACTTAACTAAGTTGGTATGTGCAAGCAGCATGTGGTAATGGCAGAGCACGAGGCTCCCAGCACTACACTTGGTTGCCGTGGCAAACATTGTGCTAGAAGAGCTGTGCTTTCAGGTAGAGTCTTGTGAGCACGTAACAAACTATGAATTGGGCTGAGCATTTGTATGGCTGGTATAATGAGAGTGTGTGTGAAATCTCTTCCTGAATGCGCCTGACTGTATTCTTGTAAAACACAAGCACTTGCTTGCATATTAGGTATACAGTTGAACCCTTTTATAATGAATCGCTTGGGGCCTCCGAAGTCATTCGTTATACAGGTCACTTCATTGTCAAATTCTCGAACTGCACAGCTCACAATAGAAGCGGGGCAGAATTATTCCTTCGTTAAACTGGTCATTTCGTTGTAGAGGGACTCGACTGTACTCCATTTCCTATGTGCATGCAATGCTGCAGAAGCTGCATTTGTAGTGCACTCATGTATTCTACCAGCATGGGTTCCGAAGAGGCCTTTCTTGCATTATGTACACAGCTAGTAGGATTTTCACATAGTGTCTTATTGGCATATGATGGATCTAAACAGATTGACTGTATTAAACTAGACTTTACAAAAGCTTTTGACGCATTACAGCACCCCCTCCTGCTCCTTAAGCTCTTGCACCTAGGCCTAACCAAAAACATCATTAACTGCGTACATAATTATCTCAATCAGCACTTCCAAAAGTTGTCATCAACGACTCAGAATCTCAACTTGCTGCTGTCGCATCAAGTGAGCCGCAGGGGTCTGTAGTGGGGCCCTTGCTATTCTTAATTTACATTGACATCAGTCTGAACGTCTCATCAACAATCCGACTTTATGTAGAGGACTGTGTGGTATTCCGAGAAATTAATTGTTTAGGTGATGCCACTACCTTACAAAATGGCCTCAACCACATCCTATCATGGTATGATAAATGGAATACGAAGTTAAGTCCCTCCAAATGTAATTACACTCGCTTCAGCTATAATTAATTGCAATGTATTAAAATTTAATTATCACTAAGGTAATGAAAACATTGCTATTGCTAAAAATGTTAAACATTTAGGCGTAACCTTATGATTAAATCTCATGTGGAATAAACATATTGAGACAATAACCTTAAAAGCGAGCCCAGTCCTTAAGTTTATGAAAAGAAAGGTTAAGCAGGTGCCTCAGGAGGTAAAGACAGTGTTGTATACAACCTACGTGCGGCCAATTCTAGAATACGCTGCATCATGTGGGATGCTTACACTAACGTATTAATTAACAAGTTGGAAGCGGTTTAAAGCCGCCAAGCATGTTTTGCAACTAATTCATTCTGCCGTAACGTTAGTGTTACCGCCCTCAAAAATTGTTTATCGCAGGATCCATTAGAAACCCGTGGCTGCTTTTTCAGGCTTTCCTTTCTCAATCATTTAGCCCATGACAACCTTGACATCGATCAACAAAAGTACTTGAAGCCTTCCACATATTATTCCAATAGTAAGAAAATTAGGTGCCACACTACAGTGTTTCAGTCATTCTTTCCACACACAATATGTGGGGGGAACAACTTACATAATACTGTTGTTACTGCATCCAGTGAGTCATTTGCCGTCTTACTGAAGCGACATTTGCATGGAACGCAGTCATGATGCAGAAGTGTTACCCTACGCCCAGTCTACCTCTGATCTTGTCTTTTTTATTTTTGACTTACTTGTGTCGTGTAAATGTTACTGACACTGATGTTTAATTTTTGTTTTGTTTGTATAGTTTCATTATATATATATATATATATGTTGTTTTTTCTGTTTATCGTGTGATGCAACCCCGCTGCAATAACGCCCTCAGGGTGCATGCAGTGATGTTAATAAATTAATAAATAGAAGTGTATCGCTTCACACATTTCATGGTAAACTGGCTTTTAATATGTGACGTATTCTGTTGACTAACGTCTGGATATATTAGAACTACAATGTTTGGAGTAATGCTACGTCGAATAACACATTGCTTGTATGCCTTGACCTTGCAGTCTACGATGTACTATGCTTTGGTCATGCATGCATGATGATTGAGTGCTCTTGAAGCTGTGCAATGAGTGAGGTTATACAAACATATCACTCCACTTGTCATTCCGATCTTAATATGTTTTATATGCAAGGTCTTCTGTGTGGAACTTGCTTCGTATATTCTCAATAACTAGGGGTGTGTAAATATCAAAATTTTCTAATACAAATTGAATACTTCACTTTGAATATTAAATAATGATATGTACATGCATTTATTAGCAAGTTGGCTTAATTTGTTATGTTAGAACATTGCAGTTACGTTGTTAATGTTAAAAAACTAGACTAGTAAGTAATTATACTAAAACATTGTGTATTTGGCTCATGTCAACTTGGAAAATTTAGTAATTCCCATTAGCTGCTTCTCGCCAGCCTGTGCCTTATTATATTGCATCAAATGCCCCTAAACTCATAGGCATTTGACCCTGTGCCAGTAGTCACTCGTCGCACTTGCTGTCAAGCAATAAGCTCAGAAAAAAAAAAACCTGCACCCTCCTCCGCAAACTCATGCCTTTGGCTACTAGAGGCTGGCTTTTCTGCAAAGTTTTCACGATTAGGAGCTAAGTGTGCTTTACAGGCGAAATTTCGCTGGCAGGACGAAATTATCACAAAATTCAGCACAAAATCGCCGCAATATTCTTAAATTAGACAGAAACAAATTCTAAGAACCGTGTTTGCTCCCACATAGCAATATATTCAATTTGATTCGAATATTCATATCCAACCGAATACTCAAATATTTTCGAATATCTATTTTTCAAATCGAATATGAATATTAAAAATATAATATTCGATAATATTCTAACTTTTGGAATATATGCGCACCCCTATCCGTAAGGTATAAAGTCAATGTTACACCTAGTTATGTAGCGCATTCCTGTTTCTTGCAGTCATGTGGCGCATACCACTTTCTTGGTCTCAAATGCATGTATTGCGAAAAGTTGCCCTAGCCTCCACAGCATTGCCCGCTGTGTATATAGCGGGTTATGGAATGGCTCCTCCACTTAAGTGAGTGATCCTGAATTGTCTCCTTGCAAATGCAGGTCCAGTACTACTTCCAGTTAGCCCAACAACACCAAGCAGCCCTACAGCAACAGCAACAACAGCCCACAGCCACCCTAACGACAGCTGCACAGCCACAGGTGGGTAGCAGGGTTTCCAGGCTTAACCCGGTTTCACAACAGAGTGTCTGCTTTTCGAACCTCTCGGTTATAAGAATTTCCGTGGCTTTGCAACTACTCGGCTGTTCTTTGTCTGTGTCGGGTGTAAAGTACCATTATAATGCCAGTACTACTGTGTCTCACATGACACTGTCATGGTTTGTGCTGTAGCATTACTGTGCCTTAGATGCCCCTCACTAGGTGATGGCATTGCAAATGTTCTGCAATATATTACGCCTATTTACTCCGTGAAAAGGGCTGAAACAAACAAAGGAACAGGAAATTTGCCGGCACGAGATGGAGTTGGCCGACAATTCCAGATAGCTGGGTCCTTTGTCCTTCAGTGAACCCAACTAGGTTGATTAGAAGAGCGATAAAAACAATTATTAACTGACTGCACAGATGCATAGCTTTCCAAGCATCATCCTTGTAGTATTCACATGCTGTGCAGTTTACTGTCATCACCAGCCCTTTCTGTATAGACAAGCTGCTTGTTTGTAGGGCAGGCAAGAGGAGTAGACGACCACGTCAATACGTCTCGTTTACTGTTCACCACTTTGAACAACAACAACTCCCTACTCTAGGTAACTTTTGAAAACTTGCACATGTGGTGTTACAGTCTTGGCAAATCAGTTCTGCTGAAATTCGCAAGGAGGCTGAAGGAAGTCTCTGTTCTTGCACTTCGAATCGTCACTTAACAGCATCACTCTGCGATCTGCTGACCTCCTGGTTGGCTGCGTTAGTAGAGCGACTGCCCTGGAAATGTGTTGGTGCCGGGTTTAATCCTCGCACCAGGACAAATTGTTTTCCAACTGCAAGCTTTTTTTTTTTTCCTTTTTTTAATCTTGCACTCTAAAAACAACCAAGGAAGAACAGTTCAGAATTTTGTTTCTTGTTTGCCTACACTGAATGTGGATAACTAGAACTAGAAACAGTGCAAAAAAGACTATGGACAGTCAAAGACATGGCACAGGCGCTGACTCACTATTGTGTCTTTCACTGATTGTGGTCTTTATTGCACCGTTTTTAGCCTGCAAGAAATGCAACAACACGTCCAGCTCCTGATTCTGCTACACTGAATGTGGTTGCAATGCCATCGCATCTTCATGACGTCAGATTCTACAGCATTTCTGGCATGAGCCTATTATGTGTGCTTCAGCTCTGAGTTCTTGCATCTTTTGCTCTGCAGATTCAGATAGTGCAGGCATCTGGCACCAACCCACAGGCCCTGACAGTACAGAATGCAACACCTTCTTTTTCAATGCCCTCTGTGCTACAAGTGCAACAGGTCAGTTGGAAAAGTGCTGGTCACACCATACTACGCATGCATTTTGAGTTTAAGAAAACATGAGCTTGCAGTGGCTCATGATGGAATATTCAGGCCTGACTACCAGTAATGGCAAGTGGTGCAAACACTTTAGATGTAAGCGTCTCATGACGGCTTAGTGGTAACTAAATAGGTCACTAAGCTTAATCAGCGCAGCATCATCATGAGTCGGTGACCAAAAGTAATGTTTGCTGCCTAGTTAGTGAAGATATTTTTAATGACTGAATAACACTCAGAAAGCTGAGAAATCGCCTTGCCAGTGAAAGCAAGGGTACAAGTGACAACTTGACTTTTCACGGCTGCCATTTTCGTGATAGAATCATGCACATACATTACGTTGAGAAAATTGAGCGCAACACTGTAAAGCAGTCCAAAATTTCAGTCATAACTGCTCATCAGTTCTGTGGGAAAGGTGGTGTGCGAATAGTCAAGCATGTCTAAAAAGTCAGTCAGTGACTGTGGTCATTGTTACACAGTCATGACTGAATTATTTGTCCTACTGTCTGTCTGTTTGTCTCTCATTTCTGTTGTCATTCTGCAGCATGTGGGAGCCACCTGTGCAAGGAACATGTGGTTAATATGCAAAGCCTTGAGCATTTCCCTCATCCGTATTCTGTCGTGAAAACTTTCATTTACCATCTTGTTATTCACAAGAACCATGTGACGCAAACACTGAAGCGAGGGCTCCATACAGTCAAATCTCATTATAACGAGACAGGATGTAACAAAATAATAGATATAACGAAGTAAGTGAAATTCCCCTTGAAATCCCCATAGAGATGTTGGTTTGACAAGCACACTGTGGCCTCTTTCCTTGGCCGTCTTGCTCATCGGCATGTATAAGTTTATCGGTGTCTGATTAGCGTTTTCGTTTTGAGAGCAGACAAACTCTGTCTCGCAGCAGGCTTATAACTCAACTTACGGCCCATCACACACAGCTAAACCAAAGAGGCAGCAAAGCGAGCAACAGACACACGAATTCGACACTACGCCCGACTATGCCGACCAAGCGTCGGCTGCCCCTTTTTCACTTGGACTGTCTCGTGCGCTGCGTCCGGCCGCACATCACACACTCTCCCATAATGTCAGAGTAAAGTTTCTGTCGTAGACAGCAGTTAACGTTTCTTACTGTCTCAAGTCTGTGAGGTGCCTTTGCGCCGGCACTGGCGGCATGCTTCCCGCCACTGTTCTCTTGCCATGGCTTTGCTGTCAGCTTCTCCGTCATGAAACCCTCTGCTGGTGTGGTGCCACGGAATGTTTGTCGCTAGCGTGGATCTGTAGCTTACATGAGCATTATTAAGTGTTTGCAACACATCGACGAGATTCGAGAATAAGTGCGCTTGCTCTAAACACAAAAAGAGCCTAGTCCCTCTGAAGAACTGCAGCGTAGCCGTTCGATCGTGGGTCTGCACAGGACCAAAGTTGGGGGTGTGATTATTACGCAAGGAAAAACAAAAATCACAATGTTTGGGGTGCGTTTATGAAGCGAGTGTGTTCATCACTCAAATATTATGCGGTAGCAGGCAACACTGCAAAAACTACAGAAGTAGTGCACTCGAACAAGCCTCATTCCACGTTTTTCGCTGTGCAGCTGTTTTTGATCTGCAATGCTTTTTATGGAATAAGTACTTCATACATTACGAATATAACTTGTGGACATAAGATCACATCAATTCACACATTATTTGTCCATCTTTATGCTTCCAGTATGCGACAAACTATATTCCGGTCGCATGCGACTTGCTGTGGCCACTACAGATTTTCCTGCTCACCTTAATCCAAGCGCCACTTGAAGTAATCTGAGCACCAGACTATCTAATCCAAGTGCCAGTCAATTTAATTCAGGCAAGAAAAGCAACGAGACTGAGAATCAAAACAGCTGAAATATAATAAATATAATATAGAACGAGTCTGAAATGCCACGTTCCTTCCTTCAGGTTGGTGCCGCAGAGCAGCAGCAACAAGCGCAGCAACAACAGCAGCAGCAGATACAGCTGCAGGTGAGAGTTGTGTCTTCCTGCAATCCCTGCAAAGTTTCGTTTTGTGACTACCGCAACAAAATTTGGAATTTGTGAAAGTGCGAAAGTGCACTTTCTGCACACTGAAATGCCAGAAATAACAGTATTTTTTTTTTCCCCTCACGCGTGCATTGAAGTTACTGAAAGCACCAGTAGGCCTCGCTAGTGTTGTCTTCTGCATCAGTCAACCAGCACAGTTTAGCACGGGAATTTAGCACAGTTCAACACTAGGTTTAATTGTGCGAATATCATCTATGTTTACACCTGACATGCAATGACGGATAAGGTCTACTTATCCGGCTGGTTGAATTGAACAAGATGCAAAAATTAAACTACCAAAACGCACCACCAATTCATTTGGCAGTATTTGTCCGATGATAAGACGCCCCTGAATCGAACATGCGCCCACTTTCTATGTGTCCTAAGTAGAAAACCCATTCATAAATGACATTAAAGCTCTTAAATAAAGGAGAAATGTAACACGCATCCGATTTTTTAGCAAGGATAAGGGGCAAGGGCCTTAACATGTGTTGTACATTGGCAGCCGGTCTTCTAAAGTCAGCTTCGCCAGAATACAGCGGTGTTAAGCGGTAAAGCCTGCAAACGTTGCAAAGGCGGTTTTGATTTTGTATCTGATTGCATCGTGCAAGCAGTTTTCCGCCCAATTATCTCAGTAAAAAAAGCTTCAGATTAGAATCAGGTAAATACCATAATCAGACATTGTAGGCTACCGCTGTTGCTTGCAAGTCTTCCTGAAAGGCCAGAAATGGACGTTTGGAGCACGAGGTGACGTGTGTTTGATGCATTCGCTGTCCCTTAATAAGCTTGGCCGAGACATGCTGCCTCTAAAGAGGTCGCTATGGGGTCAAGCACACAGACTGGTCAAGTTCGAATTTCAGAGATTGAATTGACAAAAGTCCGTTTACTATTGGTCTGACAAATATTCAAGGAATTAGTTCAGCTCCCATGCTCTGCATCAGATGGGAGGCACGTTCATGGTGTCAAAGGAGCTGTGTACCGTCAAACCCAGTTGAATTATGTTTTATTATGGCACAATTTCCTGTTAGGTGAAATTTCTGCCACATTTCCTTTTTCTTTTTTTTTTTCTCCGTCGCACGCGTCGTTGAGGGGTCTGTCCTAAGCTTTTCCGCTATGGTGGGGTCAGAGCAATGCTGGTTGGAGGCACTGTTGCATGATTTGTCGCTCTGCTGAGAGCATTGTCGGAGCGCGGTATGTTTGAATGAATCACCGTAAATGCTTGCGCGTTAAAATTATCGGGCGTTCTTGCCCATTGGAATATAAATAACTTTGACGGGACCACAGTGTCAGTTCAAATAAACTGGAAATTTGAATTAAGCATGTTTGAATTGACGAGATTCAACTGTAGTGAGGTTTAACTGTATTAACAAAATTCACGTATCTACCAGTTGACTTGACACATAGGGGCCTGTGCACGCCAAACAGCAGACACGCGTATTGATGAAAAAGTGTTCACCTAACAACCAGTCAACATCTCTGTAAGTTTACTCTAAACATTCCTTTTTCTGGCCTCGAAGACAGATGCATTTATGGTAGTCAGATTAAGAAAAAAGATTATTGATTGCTCATTATATCAAACTCATTCTCGTTTGTTTTGGTGGTTGTGTTTGTTAGTCTAGTAAAGTAGGCTCGATGGTACTGCTGTCGATTCGCAAATTGCAAAACCCACGCTGCTATTCTGTCCCCGTTCCAGACCCAGCCGCAGGTGGTGCAGCTGCAGCAACCCGTGCAGACACAGCAGGTTGCGCAGCAGGGAGGCATCCAGATTGTGCAGCAAGTCATCAACAGCAACGGGGAGATACAGCAGATTCCGGTGGGTGGCACTCGCCTTTCACAGCCAGCACTGCTGTTACTGCTACGTCACGCATGAGGGCGCAGTCCACTCACAGCGGCAACAATTATATATAGCCCGCTGTAACCGTAGGCTTTGTGTACATGGTATAAGCAGAATGGTAAACTGTGCAAGTTGGTAATGATTCGTGTTTGAAAGGTAGTGAGAAAACCTAGGCAGGACGAAAAAGGACATAGAATGACCGGACAGATTGCTTTGTGCAATTGTTCTATGTCTTTCTTTCGTCCTGTCTAGGTTTTCGCACTACCCTTCCTCTGTTTTGACCTGAAGCTTGATGAAATCAAACCAGATGCACAATCCATGGTCACAATAGTATTTTTTGACATGTTGGCCATTGTTATGAGTGTACTGCAATCTCTCGTCTCGAGAGGTGCTTGGCAAGTGGGCAGAGCCAAGCATCCTTTTATTCGGACAGTGTCGAGTGAACCGGTTGCCATCTCAGCTTGCCAGCATGCACATTGCTGTGCCCTGAATGTCACGTCAGGGAATTGCTCTTCTCTACGTGGCACTGCCCACGCTATTAGCAGAAACAACTAGTTTTTGTGCATTGAAGCATTCAACCGCACTGCAGAAGTCGGTGACGACGTGTGCGGATCCAGCCTCTGTTTGGCAGCGGCAAAGACTCGGTCACAGACAGTCCATCGTGCAAGTTCCCAAACTGCACATGGTGCGAAGTTTCCTTAATTTGAACTTCTAAGTCACTGAGAATTTGTTTCAGTAGAATCGAGTTCAAGTAACAGGCACCCCTTTGACATAAAACAATGATGCACTGCAAGAGTTGCCGCACACAGCCACGTCAAAAATGCGCCTGAAGGCTCACCAGCAGCATTTCTAGTTTTTGGCAATGCCTTGCCCTCCATGTCATGCAAAGTTTGGCCAGTGAAACAACAAATAAAGAAGGGAAGCTTGGCTCGCACCAAATCGAAAACTGGAATCGGCAAGATGCCTGGCTAACAGCCAGGCATCTTGCTGATTTTGGCTAACAAGCAATTAAGCGGTTGTAAATTATTAATGATTTTCTCCCTCATTTAAATGCTCTTCAGAATGTTGTGAAATTGAGGGAGCTCCACTGTGGGTACTGTTTCAAAGTGGCAGTAGGTTTAGAGCTCTTGACCGGTATTCCTTTCACTCGATTCTATTCCTTTATTATCCACTGCTCACGACTGACCAATCCTGGTGATCGATCGCATGGGCAGAGCTCCCCACTTGGACCACTGACTAAGCGTGAAAAGAAAAACAACTTGAATGAAATTGTTGCGTCATTCCCACTCTCTCTGTTACAGATCCAGCTGACACCTGCGCAACTGCAGTTGATCCGGATGCAGATGCAAGGACAGAGCACGGGTCAGCCCATCATCATCCAGACAGCACCCATCCCCCAGGCGGCACCTCAGCCCCCACCGCAGCAGCCACAGGTGAGACATAGCCACAAACAAGCACTGCTTATATACTGCATTGTCAGCTTTAGTTGTCTGTTGAGAATTCACAAAAATTCCATGTGTTGCAGTGGAGCTGCCGTAACATTGGTTAATGGGGTATATTAGCTTCCACCCATGGATGCGTAGTAAAACTTTACTATGACGAAGTTGAAGAGGGAACGGAAACTACTTTGTTAGAACCATTGCCCACAGTGGGAAAGAGTATTCTTAACTATGAACGAGAAAGGTGTCAGCAAAATGAGGTTTTAAGTGCTAGTACCTATTAGAATTTCAAGAGGAACTCTTTGTTATAGTAATGTTGATTAGTTCGTTATAACCCACCTCTTTTAAAGAGGTTTGACTGCAGTCATTGCCTGGATCTCCATTTCCTTACTGATTTCAGACTGTGCTTTAGTTTTTCATTCAGCCGTCCTGTTCTCTGCTGCATTTGGATAGCAGTGGCATCTGACCATTTATCTTGTCAAATAGTTAGCCTACTGTAAAGCTTCCTGTGTTTAAAACCTGCACACAAAAAGTAACAGTGCGACAAACGGGATCCCAAAAGTAACAAGAATTTTTCTGATATTTTTTTTTTAATTCACGTGTTCTTTCCGCATTGGAAAATATGAATACGCTTTAAGGGCGTGATAGGCTTGTCTCACCACTTTATCCATTGTTCAGCAACTATTGCAAATTGATGACCCTCGGTGCTACCAGTGTTTTCTTTTTGATCTCCTCCACATCTCGAAAACGCTTTCCTTTGAGCCCTCATTTCAGCCTTGGAGTTGAGGGGGAAAGAGATATTGAAGCCTTCTTTAAAGCCTCCTTTATCCAAATTTAGTGAAAGTGCCCCGCTTTTTTTTTTCTAATTTCATTAATTAAATCATTTTTATAATAGACTATTAGTTCCAAAGTTAATGAAAAATAAGGTACTGTTCTTTCCAGGAACAATGGTGCAAAGATTGCTAACCAAAATATTGCTTTAGGCACATAGCTAGATGTTAGCAAGAATAAGGTTCACAAGGATAGAAATACTTTTTTGGTTATGACAAGTCTGAATTATACAGTGCTCCAAAGTGTTGTGTTTAAAAATGTGGCTAATTCACTACTTAACGTGGAACCAAAAAAATTAAAAATCTAATTTTGAAAATCTGTTTATACTACTACTGTGTGCATTACGCATTTAGCTACAATCTGTAACAAAAATTGTAGGTGCCCTGATGGCTGAGACATCGCTCCCAAAAGATTGCAAGGAGCCCAAAATTTGTGTTTTGCAGAAATTCAAGAAAGACAAACAAGCAAAGCTCATTTTTAATCGGTTAGAACAAAAGATCGTGAAATATTTACGTTGCTAGACAGTTGGCAGCCACCAGGGATATAATCCGTCTGCCTACAACTACCCAAATACGATTATCAAAAAAATCTGTTTTAGCATGACCTTTTTCGTTTTTAAATCCCATGTCCTTCCAGCGTTGTCATTCCGTTGGTGTCGGGAAGTGCTGCATACTCAGTGCTGTGCAGGTGTCACCGTTGTTCTGATGCACAAGCAACTCGCCTGTGTTCCCCATGGTTCAGAGCACAACAATGCGACTTTTTGACAAGGACAAAAAACGAAGGACAGGCAAGGACAAGCACAGCAGAACATCACACTGTTATGCATTTAATCATGCAGTACCAACTAGCCCAATCTTTGACATTATTGTGTTCCACAGATTGGAGTGTGCTCTTCGAACTGCATCACACAACCACTTGGGCGCTTTAACGTAAACATGCTGGTCAACTGTTTGGCCTTGCGGTACAAATTGGAGGTGAACAAGCTCTTTGATATCAAAACATTTCCCAATTGACAACAGAAATTTATACACACACGTTGCTCTTTAATGGCCACCACCACAAAATCGACACAGACGGTGGAAGCAATGCTGTGAGCAGACAAAACTTTACACAAGAACACTGCTTGGTCAACTGATGGAGACGACAGTGTAGTATGCGCGCCTAGCAGTACAAGCCTGTAGTTAACTCTCCCAAGTCAATAAAAAAAAAAAAAATTCTCGTTACTTTTGGGTCCCCCCCTCAATTGAAGTTGGCTCAGAACCAAAAAATCTAAAGGCATAAAACTGCAACTGAAAGGACAGTTGTGACAGTGGGCTCAGGTTTTTGTTACCTAGGTGCCACTGACGTACTTGCTCTAACAAGGTGCCGATACCAGGCACTCGGCAGATGATGGCTTTTGCCTCTCTCTTTGCGTGATTATACATATGACAAGAAAAAGGCTTCAGACAAGATGATACGAATCAGGGAAAGCAATGAGTGGCTATCACAAATTAAATGTAATTTGAGGTACCGTGCCCACCTTTAGCCAGCATGCTTCATCCTTGGGTTGAATGCAGTGGATACTCTTCAAGACAAACTCTGCTAAGACATATTCTGATAAGCTGAACAGTCTGGGAAACCCTTTTTGTTTCCACTGGTCCAGTTTTTCTACCAATTCTGCTAACATATGTTTAGACAAGCTTTCTTAACAGGTATTTCAGGTCCAGTCTTATTATCATGATCTCATTTGTGCACTAGGCAAGCCACTTTTCTGTAAATGGGCATTGTGTAAATGCCACTTTGTACCCTGCAGACACTGTACCAGATCCAGCAAGCTCCAGGACAGCCAGCCTCGGTATTCCTGGCTCCAGCAGGGGCAGTGGCAGGCACACAACAAACCGTCCAGATTCAGACGCAACAGGAGGCACAAGCCACCGAAGACGACGGCACGGACCAATGACAACAGAGGGCCCGTGGCTGTTGATCCCCCTTGTAAAAGCATTGTTGTACAGACACCCGCTCCACCACCGCCAAAACTTGCCTTTTGTAGCACACCGTACTTGTCTTCTGGAATAAATGGGACAAGTGGCATCATCACCTTCACCACCTTGTAACCCTGCCCTGTTCTCTGTTTGTTGAAAGAAATGTGGTTATGCACACCCATTCCATCACCCCAACCTGCCTTTCATCACCAACTAACCAACACCACCAGGCACAGACTGTGTCAGCTTGAATTTAGCCTCACGTTTGACAGCTACTAGTGGCACCTTGATAAGCGCAGTCCAGGACAACCCCACAAGAGGTGCAACCTGCACCAGCAGAGATGACGTCGCACACGTGGAACTTCAGTGTCACTGCAGTGCTCGACACTTCAAGAGAGTTCCCAAGCCAGCAACAGCTAGGGAACTCCTGTGAAGTGCTGAGCATGCAAAAGCACCTCCGGAAATGTGCTGCATAGTCAGAAGATAAAAAAAAGACGGCGGTCAGGGTCCTAATGCAATTGTCATGTGGGCGCTCAGCTCCAATATGGCAGAAGGCAGGTAGCACGCAGATGGTTAAGACGGTGAGAGAGAGGCTATGCCTCGAAGAGGGTAGCTAACCTCCTCGCACTTTCACATTGCAATAGTTTGCTCCTATTTCAATGACTAAACCCTTTTTAATTGAAAAATTATTGTGATAGAATGCTCCCTGGGCAATGCTTCCGGTCTGTAACCAAAAATTTCAAGAAAACCCTATGAGAGGCACTTTGAAATACTATAACCAGTTAAAAAAAAAAAAAAGATGCAGGACACTGCACAAACCGCACGGCCAGGTGTGATAGCCATGTGATGGCAAGAGCCATTGCGGTTTGGGTGTGGAACAACGGTGTTTGCATAGAATCTCATGTTATTGTGAGAACCGGCAGTACTTGTGGAGAAAATTGAAGGAACTCCGTTGCCACTGCAAGAACGCAACAACACTCGGAGGCTCCTCCGCAAGCTGAAAAAACGTGCAGCTTCAATGAATCGGCAGGTCTTCACTGTCTGCAACGTGATCCATGTGCAAGTAGGACATGCAAGACGCCCCCGTCAGTGGTCCCATCATGAGGTGTTGTTTACTGTGTTTGCATCTGCTCTTAACACATTTGCTACACGAACCCATGAATCTCACACATAGTAAATGCAGGTATTTGCTGTAGTGAGTGCACGCAAACAAAACAGACATTGTGCCTCGAAAGCATTGCATGTGCGAGCACAGTGGTATGATGTACAAAATCAGTCTAACGACTATCATTGGCATTTGAAAGTGCATTATGCAAGCTACAGTTGAACTTACATATAACGAGCACATAAGAAAAAATTATCAGATATGACGGAGTGAATCTAAAATGTTCATTGCCAATGCTATCAGTGTTTAACAAACTTATGTCATACATAATGGTACATGGCCACACCGAAACAGTGGACAGTTCATAATAGTTAGGTTTCACTGTGTTGTGTTTGCTTGTGCTAAGCACCACAGTGTAGTAGTTAAAGAATACTCAATTTCATCGTTGATTTAATCCCAAGCAAGATTTTCTTGTCACATCATGTCATGCCTGCACCTAAGTGACAAGCATAATTGGCCTGTTTCTTAGCTCGTAATTGCTGTTTGCACAAATATTTGTCCCCAGGCAAGATCAATTTATTTACAGCAAGGTTTGACTTCCTCTAATGTACCACTATAGGCTAGGTGGATGGCATTATGTGAAACTTTGAAATTGAGATTTAAAAAATTTTTTTAGCAAAGTTACGGATATGGTGTAAAATGAGATCAGGGCTCAAAGGTTGTGAACAAACATGTAATGAATTCTTTTAAAAGCGTACAGCTTTCTCATATATTAAGTTGCAGGTGCTGAAAAAAATTGGATTTCATTTCCGTGAAACGTTCTGTTGGCTATTGTAATGTTCAAACAATGAAGTATAACTGTACCCAATAAAAAGAAGCTTATCACAGGTGCCAAAACCTCCTGTTCCAAGTCGCATTGCACGCTAAGTGCTTGGTATTCGTAGGCCAAGCTCCTCGAAGCAATCTTGACCTTTTTTTTTTCTCACCTGGCAAACAGATTGTGCGCACAAGTTCAGTATGTCTTCAAAGTTATGCCGATGAACACTTGAAATGCGCCGGAAGGTCCTATGGTATTATATCACATTATCAGCTGACCAAAAGTCCCACAAGAGTAATTATGCCTAAAAACAAAAATGCTAATTAACCTTGTAGAAAATGCTTCTGCAAGCATGCAGAAGAAAAAGTGACTACACCCAATCTTGGTCATCACTTCCTTCCATCTTGTTGCCACTTGCGGCAAGAAAAAGAATACATTGGAATCAACTCTCTGAAGACTTGCCCTGTACTAAACAGAACCTTTTATTTTTTCAGTCAGTGGCTCTCCACTTCGGAATTCAGCCACAGGAATAATTGCTCCGCTACACAAAAATTTACAGAATGTCCCGTTCAAATGCTGTCTTTTCCTCGCTTTCTTTGTGTACTTTCAAATTAATGATTATTAATTCGATCTGCTGTTACCGATTTTAACAGATAATTATGCATCCCCATGACGCTATGTTGGCAAGAAACTACCACCACCACCAAGCCCTGGTGGTATCAAATTTTTATGTCCCCGTGAAAAGCATCTTTCTCAATTTGTTTTTTTTTCTTGACCTGCTATTCAACACATTTTCAAGCCACATGCCCAAGACTGACAAGGTCCTAAAGTTTAACATGACTTGCTGGTACTATTGATTTCCTTAGTTTGATTGTTTGGGAGAACAATGCTGTTGTTGCCTCGTTCAACACAAACTTCTGGCTATAGCCTCAAGACTATGCAGGCTTTGCATCGAAAGCTTAACTTTTTTATTTACTTCGTTTCATAAATTGTACGCGACGTTTGTGTCGCGCTTGTGTCCGGCCACAGCTGCGCATGGCTGTGCATACATGGCCCACACTCCATGTTGGAGCCCATCTGCAGCGGGTGCCAGGGCGCGATTATCTAAGATGGCCGATGGCTCCACGAGTGCAGTCTTCCAATGCACCAAGTTTTGGATGACGCACAATTGGAGCATACAAAATCTACTTTTGGAGCACCTACTGTGTTTGGAGCAGGTGTAGGGTTCCCACAAAGGCGTGCACAGAAAAATGAATTACAGCTGAACTCTACTTCACGTAATCATTTCTATTTCCTAGCAACAACTTTGAGCATCATAAAGTGATTTCAGCTTCATAATCTGGCTAAGCCAGGTGGTACCTCGTAGGTACCCGGCATTTCAGCCAGCAGAACGCCGGATGTTGGTTGCAACATTTAAAGCAGCAAATGAAATGCAAGTTTCCTACAAACACTGATTTCCAAGTGCCGGACAGCAGCGAGTCGCCCCTCCTCGTTCCTCCCAAAACACGTACCGGACTTTGACGGCCCTTCTTGTCGTTACCAGGCATTGCCAAACGTCGTCGTGACCCGTTTCTGTAGCAAGTGATACCACATGCTACTGTCGGTGAGCATTTAGGTTCCGAGTTGCTTACCCACCTCGCACTTCCATGCTGCTCGTTCACATCAATTCGATCTTTCGTAGAAATCGTGCAGTTGTCACTGTCGCCTTGCTGCTGTTGTCACACACACAAATACTGGATTTACGCAAACACATTGTCAACGCTTTGCAGAACCCCAAACAAATGTGGCACAGCCAGCTGCCTGCAAAATGCTTAGCGTAACGTTGATTCCAACAATGCAAGGGATCCGCACAATTTCTTTACCACGAGCTTTACCAAAGACACAGGGCGATGCCAATTTTAACGAACTTCAAATTCTCTGGAAAAAGGCAATACAGTGCAACAAATATAGTTGCAAGCAAGCAACAGGAAATAAGTACGGTGCACTGATTACCTTCTCGTCTACAAAGCACTATTGCACATCAGCCCTCGATGCGTAAAACTACATTGACTATGCCGTAGCAAAGCCAGCATGACCACCCAAGTCATTCCAGCCTCATGGTTGGCACATAAAAATAGGAATCAGTTCGATTGTCAGCTACCACAGCAGCAGTTGCACTGGCTGTAGCGCCAAGAATGAACGCAGCGGAGCTATGCACGCTTTGTTTTACATTGGGTGGTAGCTTTCCAATTTCCACACCACTGAAACTACGTCGTGGCCCAGCAGTGGTGCAATTTAGGTAAAAAAAGACCCTCCTGGAGCAGCATGGAGCCACACTGGGTGCACAATGGTACAGCATTCCCACTACTAGATAAGCCTTTGGCTGATCCCTCATAGAGACAGACTGCAGATGATGAGGATGGAGTTCCCCTTTAATGCAAGCAAACCGAGCCCAGGTTATCCCCTCTTCGACTGGAAGTAGTCCGTGAGGACGTCGTGTGCCTGCGTCTCCTTGCCGTAGTCCTTGACCACGACACAACTGCAGCCAACCACTTTCCTCGCCTTGCCTTCTTTGTCGATCTTGCAGAGGCCAGCCCACTCGCCTAGCTTCTTGTTGCTGTCAACCTGCACCACAGGGTCAGAACGAATCGCCAGCGTGATGAGTCTAGGCACAAGATGACTTTGCAATCAAAACCAGCACCAAGTGCGCATTGTCAGGGGGTAACTATTCCACACTAAGCTCTTCGGGAGAGGGAGACCATTTCTCATCATGCGCACTTGCTTTTTCAGAGCCTGCATCCTGGCCAGTCGATCTCATCCCTGCACGGTGACAGGTCAAGTTCCCCGCCAAAGGCATGATAAAAAATACCAGTGCCAAGGCTTGGGTGCAGGCTAAAGAACTCCAGCTGGTCAAAATTAATTTAGAAGCATCCTCTCTCTGCCTGTTTGGCTTTGAAACAATCATTATCAATAACAAAGCTATCTAATTCAAAGTAAACAACATGCTTCTAAATGAGGCTGTAGTGTGGAGCAGACCTAGAAATTTAGTTTTTTTTTCAATACTTCTGTGTTGTGGTGCATAATGTACAAACCAAGTGGCTAGCAAAATTGTCACGGTATACCTCCAACACGTTGGTACAAGTATCTTCACTTGCTTTCTAGAGCAACAAGGAATCGCACTGCTCACTGCCTGTGAGCTTCGAATGACTCGGCAGTATTCCATGGACCTGACTTAACCACCAATTAGTTTCAGCCAGTACATATTTGTCTGGAAGAGATATCTAGTGGAATAATGCAGAAACTGGAAAAGCTGCACAGTAACACCTGGTGATGCTGTGACCAACCAAACCATGTGGGCCTGCTTTGGCATGGCTCTGTGGTCTTATCAGCTGGTATAAATGTCTTCACACAAATAGTACTACGCTTTCAATCACTGCTAGAACTTCACAAGACAGCAGTGCTACCGCACACAACCTGTCAATGAGCACATGCACTCCTCGCAATGCCAAATTTACCTGCTAATGTTGAGGCACATTTGGCTAGTGGCTTGCTAGAAAGTAGTAGCACATGCACTCCTCGCAATGCAGACGGCCATGGACACAGCTTGGCTGGACGCATCAGGCCAAAGCAAATGTTGACACAAGTGCGCGTCTGTTATTCAAAACATGCCATTTTCGTGGCCTTACAACCAGACAGTGTCGGAATATCTTTACCTGCACACTCAAACTGCCATGCTGCCTCTCAGCCACCACTTGTTGCCATTCCACCAACACAGTAATGCACTGCCTAAAATTACAACTTCACAGAGTATAAAATAATAACCTCTTTCGTTACTTCCCGACACACAGCAAGCACTCAAAGTGAGTACACATGTGTATTCTAATATGTTGAACTAAACAAGCAAGTATTTACAACTTAATATTTACGAGCAGTTATTTCTTATGATCGTAGAAGCTAAAACAACTTTTTACATAGTAAGTGTCAAAATGAGATTTGTTTCCTTTTTACTATTAGGATTTCTAGCAGATGCGCTGGGAATTTCCCGTGATGATTTATTAGCAAAACGGGGCAGTGACAAATAGTCTACTAGCCTGCTTGATTTAATCGAGTATGCTGCACATATTTTTCATTCTGGCATACATCTCTATCATCATTTTGTTTCCTTTAAAATTTCTTTATCTTGTATTGCTACCTATGCCTGCTACAGATCCAGTCGTATCAATCTCTCGATTTTTTTTTTTTCCACTCTATGCTCTAAACGTCTCTTGCTTGTCTTGACTGCTGACCGGTTGGTGCTTCCGTCGACTTAAAATCCAAGCACTTCTTGAAGGTGTATGTCACCTACGGGTCTCACTGAGCGAATCCCTTCGAATTCCATTAGGATGTGCCGAGTGGTTTCCAGATTTTTGCTGCAGCATACACATGCCTCATCTAGTTGCGAACATTTCCTAGGGTATGTTTTCGTCCTTAGGTAACCAGTTCGAGCCTCAAATTGCAAGGCACTGCCCTTTGTGTTATCACATTTTTCCTTCCAGTTTCTTCACATTCTTATACATATCCAGTCGTCCCCCCCCCCCCCCCATACTGTTGCGTTCTTCACGCATGCTTAAACGCACATTAATTGAAGCATTCGCTGTGTATGACAAATGCAGCTCAATTTGATGCCATCTACGCTCCAACTCGATGGCTATCTGCTAAAGGATTCCGAGACAACGGCGATAAAACTATTGTCAAAAGAAACCGGCCTAGCCAGGATGCAGGCTCCAGGCGACGGCTACCAAGAATGGGTGAAGCAGCTGTTTCTGCACTCTCACCTTGATGAGGTTGATCTGGTGTTCCGCGCACAGGGCTTCCACGAGCTTCACGTAGCTGGCCTCGTCGCAGTTGTTGGCGAGAACGCACAAGTGGGCCTGACGCCTGCAAAAGGAAAGGCGCCGACTTAGCGCAACGCTAACACGTGCGCACCGTGACACGGTAGTGCGAGGGAGGAGTCGAAGCGTTGACAGAAGTGTCGCTCGTTTACGGCAGGTTTACAACATCACTCACGGGAAGTTATCGGCATTCACAGAGGACCTTTCAGCTAAGAAGCCCGACAATGACTCGGTGCTGACAGTCGGCAAAATGAGCTAGCCACACGTCCCATTGAACCATCTTGTTCCAAATGCATCGACTCTACATCCTAAACCAATCAAAGATCTACCTCGCTCATATAATCCGTTTGAAGGCGTTTCAGAACCTGCGCAACGCCACGGCGTAAAGACGAGCGCTACGAAGCCAGTAAGAACACGCACTTGTCGAGGGCCTTTGCCGCTTCGTGGAGACCACGAGCAAGGCCGTCGTGCATCAAGGCCATCTTGAGCACCTCCTGGAGGGCCGTGTAAACATCCATGGGCTCGCCGCTTGCTGCTATCGCCTCCCTGCATAATGATGCAAAAGAAAGCAACGCTCAATTACTACCGTGCGATGTGGTTGTCTGCGTTCGTGTTGTACCGCCGGCACGCACAAGGGTGCCGATTATCGAAATTAAACTCGGGAATTTTAACAACTAGTAGGCATAAAATGCACAATCCAGCATGTAAGCGGGAGGTTAGCGTTTTAAAAAAGGCACTCACATATCGCAGATGAAATATGTCCTCGGCGATAGACGTAAATTACGAAGAGGTCCGCTGAACGCGCTTCACCGTGTCAAAGCAGACATGAAAAGGAAGGCGGAAGTGTTGGCGTGCTGAAACCGTGCGGTATCGAGGTTGCGTATAAAAAAGTTTAACAAAACAATTTTATAAAATACCATTTTAGCAATGAATATTATTACTTACATGCATAGTTGACGACGCAGTTGTTTTCATTACTGACGACTATTTAGTATTCTTTTCATTTTACTACGAAACTGCCGAGTAGTATTATTTCTTGTTTCACTTCCGACTTGTTTGTCTTTTCTCTGGTTCATGGCTCTCTCAAACTGGTGCCACATGTTGGTTTGAGTTATTTTCCGCTGTTCGCGTGCCGTTTCGTCGCAGTTTTGAAACCTGGATTGCATCTGACGACTGAACGTAAGTGAAGCGATAAGGCATGGTCGCATCTCGCTGCGTTTCCGACAGAGCAAACGCGTGTTAATCGAGTCGCAGCTGCCGGCACCGGCCGTGCAGTTGTCAAGGCATGTGGAAAAAGTGGGCCGGTTGCTGGCTCCCTTGGACGACGTTTTCACTCACACGTTTCCTTCACGCGTTCAAATGTTTGTTCTCGCTGTGAATTGCGTATTGACGTGATCAAATAAAGTACCGACACACCCTGTAGTGCCGTCGTAGCGTACTCTGCCTGCCGGTTTACGTGTTGGTCGTTTCCCCCCCTCCGAAGTGCCTATCATTTAGGCTGTGTTTGCGATGTGCCTTTACCGCCGTCTGTTTTCGTCTGCTCGAACACAAAACACGTTTTAATATTATTTTTTTTGTTTCAGGTAAACTGCCACACCATGCCTCTCTCGTGTCGCTTCTACTCTCAAAAATACCCGGAGCCCGAGGATGTGGTGATGGTGAACGTCAGGCAGATCGCCGAAATGGGCGCCTACGTCCGGCTCCTGGAGTACAACGACATCGAAGGCATGATCCTGCTCTCCGAGTTGTCCAGGCGACGTATCCGTTCCATAAACAAACTCATCCGCGTAGGGCGCAGTGAGTGCGTCGTTGTCATCAGGGTGGACAAGGATAAAGGTACGTCTGGCTGTACGGTTCTCTGGCGGGATATAGCTGCCTTGCACAGTGTTTGCGAGGTAAATGCGTGCAGAGCGGACGACGTGCGCCTTAACTGAACAGATTCAGAAGTGTGCCTTAACTTTAACCCATGCTTGACTTGGTCAAGATAACACCTGACGTGAATGTGCCCAAGATGCTCATTGCCTTTCCTTCGGCGCATTCACGTTGGGCGGTATTGTGACAAAGTCAAGCAGGGGCTTCAAGTTACGGTGCTTTTCTGAATATGGGGGTAAATATCGCTTCAGGGAAACATTCGTTGTAGCCTGTTTGTCTGCAGCTGCAATTTGAAGTGCTTTCTGCCGTGTTCTTCGTCTGAGTGCCCATTTCAGCTTGCAAAGTCTGAATAACCGCATAACGTGCTGCATGAATGCGTAGGCATGGCAAGAAGTCAACGTATAGCTTTGGAAATTTTCGTTCTGGCCTTTCCAACAGTAATTCCTCAACATCTGGGGAAAATTTGTATTGAAAATTTAAAGGGGCCTTGGAACACTTTTCTAACTAATCATGGAATGGCCGCACTATTAAAGGATGCTTCATAAATCCCATGCCACAAAAGCTTCTTGAATCCAACTATGAGTGAGGTTATTGCACCGATACCCAATTTTCTCTCTCCTTTCACCTCGGCTAGCACACTGGAAGCAAAACAGCACAGAAGACGAGAGGGCAGAGCCCAAGCCTAAAGTTTTGTGCGTTGGGGCAAAAGGGCTCGTCACTGCAGTGCAGAGATAGAATGATATTCCTGTCTTTTTGAGATCACAGACATACATTTTTCATTTATCTTACTCAGAATTAGCAATTATGTATTACTGAGATTGCTCTCGCGATCACAAAGTCAACTGATAGCATTGGTGGGTCATCTGCTTTCAATGACAACATTGCGGAAGCGAGAGCAAGCGATTCGTCACTGTGTTTGACATTAGATTGTAAATTTTCTGCTGCATGTAGTGCAGTTATATTTGTCTCGCATGTTCACAGCATTCTCTGTAACATAAAGGGAATGTGACTGTGCCACACTTCGCGAACGCTCTCTTTCCTGGCAAGGAACTAGCAGGGCACATTTTCGCATTGGTGAAAATGCATTTGCTCCATTCTGCAGGCTACATTGACTTGTCCAAACGACGAGTGTCTCCGGAAGACATCACAAAATGTGAAGAAAAGTTTGCCAGGGGAAGAGCTGTAAGTAGTAGCGGCAGTAGTGCCCTTTCACCAATGCCTTTTGATGCAATGAGTTTCAAGACGAAATGACGGGAAGAGGGTGTTGATGGCTGTGGCTTTTGCTGTGCATGTGCAGGTGAACAGCATTCTTCGGCACGTGGCCGAAACGCTCAAGTTTGAGACAGATGAGCAGCTGGAAGAGCTGTACAGGAAAACTGCCTGGTACTTTGATGACAAGTTCAAGAAGACCACAGCATCGTACGACGTCTTCAAGCTGGCTGTTACGTGAGTGTCTGATGTAATGGTCTCGTGGTACAAGACACCCCTGACATGTACTCAAATGTGGTGGCGATGCTACCGAAATCCGAGTTCATTTCAGCACTCGATGGGTTAAAGAGTCTCTGAAATAGTTTGAACACATCTTGCAGACGCGTAGGGTACAGCTTCGGTAAAACATTCACGCCACAATTTAAGTGAAGCATCTCATATTAAGAGAGCTATGGACGATTACAAGTTACCCTCCTCCTTTTTTTCCTCAACTCATTTGCCAAGCGATCGGTGCCAAGTTTCAACTTCACTGACTGCGTCATGATGTGATTCTGTGTCGTCACTTCCGGTTGTCTTGGAGCCTGCACTCAAAGTCTCTTCAACTTCCCCACGAGCCGCCTGGCCGTTGATCCCCAGCGAGAGCTATCCAAGCAGTATGTGTTGCGAGCGTTCTGTGGCAATGCCGAGCATGTCTGGTATTCTGGTAACCCCAGGCGGAGCTAGGCATGTTGACAGTTGGGCAGAAGCATAAATTAGTCTAGGCTAATTAAAGTTAATTAAATTATGCTACTACTGCTAAAGATGAAGAGGCTTTAGCTTAACGTTAGTTGCCAGCTTGGTGCAGCCCACCTGGTGGTGCAGAGCTTAACCAGCCCCCAAAAAAAGAAGAGGTAATATTGCTCTAACCAAGTGGGAAGCAATATAAACATTTAAAGAAATGTGTTCACGATTACGCTTCTGCTGAAATTTTACACCAGCAGCAAAGTAGAAAACACTCGGTTACTGCTAAATTCACTCTGTATTTGGCTTGGTGAGCTCTGTTGCCACCAGGTGGCTGCACCGTGCAGGACGTTCACGTTTACACCTCCACTCAGCCGATAAAATGCCCAGTCGGCTTGCGCTTTCATGTACCCTAATACCGCACATGCTAAAACTCTTTATTGCAGTAGTAGTCCTCTGGAATGAAGGCCTAAGGATGGCCCCAAACACGTAGATGCTGGATCCAATTAGATACCGACAGCCGGAAGCGCTGCAGCCATTCGGCTTGCCTGTTGCCTTACAGAGGGACACGATGTCGCAGCTTGACATGTCGCCGATCACTATATTTGCAGCCCACAACGTAACAAGGGCAATTCATGGTGCTCACAAAAAGAAAGTTCAAAACCTATGCTGACTACGCAGCTTGCATCAATATGCAGAACATCGTAACGCAAGCAGACAAGACTTGCTGTATTAAAAAAAAAAATTATTATGGGGTTTTATGTGCCAAAACCACAATCTGATCATGAGGCATGCCGTAGTGGGGTACTCCGGAATAATTTGGACCGCCTGGGGTTCTTTAATGTGCACCTAAGTGTAAGTACATGGGTGTTTTCGCATTTCTTCCCCATCGAAATGTGGCCGCCATGATGAATGTCACTCGCGATGAATGTCAACGCTAATGCAATTAGCATTCAAACAAAGTAGCAACACACTGTTTTGCTGAAGACACCTTCGTTTAGAATCTGTAGTAGTCATTCTGAGATTTCCATTGCTTCAGCTATATAGTGACATACACTGCCTCGGGGATCGGCCCACTTTGCTACGACAGTCACTCGGCAGCACCAGCTACGACAACGACGCAGTGACAAAGAAGGAATGATGTCTATGGAACAATGAAGGCATGACAACTATGGGATGATGATTCTGAATTGATGATGGTATAATGATGGCACTGTGACAACGATGATATGAGGACAATGGGATGATGAGAATTAGATGACGATGATAGAACGACCACTGCAGCATCATGACAGTATGGCAACAAATGCATGACGACGGCGACTACGGAATGACATCAATGTAACGATGAAGTTAGTGTGGCGACAGCAGGGTGACGGTTCTGAAATAACAATGGTATAATGATGACGGGATGAGGACAACGGTATGACGCGAAACGTGTGACATTGATGGAACGACCACAACGACGGTTCGACAACTAACACATGGCAACAGCAGCATAATCATAATTGAATGACCACAGTATAATTACGGTGGAATGACGTTGATGGAACGACGGGGGCGACATGAAGACGACGGCATGCTAACAATGGAGTGATGTTTCTGAAATTATGACAATGATACCACGACAGCATGGCAACAGTGGGGTGAGGAGAGTCTGATGTCGAAGCTGGAGCGACGACCACAAGCACACACCTAATGGCCCAAGAAGTAGACAGCTTGGGTTACTGGACCAGCGTAATAGGCTAGGTAGATAACTCGGTAGAAAGACATACTCGTAGTGCTGAAGTTGGCATAAAATGCTAATTGCATTAAAAAGCGGGACACAAAATTTTCATGTCAGTGTTTAAGTGTATTTCTATAGTGTTTCTAGCTTGTCTGGAGGAATTGGGTACACTGTTTAGCGCCCCAGTGGAGTTCAATTTTTGTGCAACTGAAGCTCTCGGAAAACTGAATGTTTTTCTGCAAATTGTAGTGCGCTTGTTTATTACCTAAAGGTGTGATTTTGGAACAGAGTTTTTTGTTCTGCTTGACAGGGACGTGTCGGTCTTGGATGAATGCAACATTGACCCAGAGACAAAAGAAGTCCTCTTGACCAACATCAAGCACCGGCTGACTCCACAGGCTGTCAAGATCAGGGCAGGTACGCCTAGTTAAGGATGCATCAGATTTTTTTTTCTGAAAGAACTACTGCACTCAATATTTTATGTAATACATAAACAAAAAGCACAATGAATGCACTTTTCACGCATAAAAGTTTCATTAACGAGATGTATGTTTTAAAAAATATATAAATTGCCAAAATCAAGATTGTGGGATCAAATTGAACAACGTTTGTAAAGACACACTTGTGTCTACTAAGAAAAAAATGTTACGAACATTATGAGATATACAAAATGTATTGCTGTCTAATAGGCGCTATCGCCGAAAAAATCAAAATTTTTCATTCAGCAGGTATTCAGCTACAAAAATTTAACTGCAAGCACTACAGTTGAGCGTGCCGGGCTGCGGCCGTCGATGTTCCGGGCTGGTTTGCGTCGTCGTCGCTCTCAGAGTCAAATGTCCGACGAAAAAGTAGCATCCTCAGACTCGTTGCTGCATGCCCCATCGATAAAATCAGCCGCAGACGCAGCGGAATCACGAGATCTGCCATCTTTCAAAGCATGCGCGCCGCTCTCGGAGGCAGTCATTTTTGCTTTCTACATTGACGATCGTGAAACTTCGGAGCGCATTCCAAAATTACTGCCTGGCAGGGAAAACGCGAACCGCTTAAAAACAAAACTATAGTTCTCCTCCTTCACATCTGATGGCACAGTGTATCCGTGAGTGGTGCGGAAGGTCTCAAAAGCGGCGTTTCAAACCATCGATAGGGGGCTAACGATGCCCAATGGGCGCGGTACAGAAGGAGTCAAGAATCAAAATAACCCACATGTACAGAACAGAACAGAGCTGGTGAGCCTGTACGGTATATACTTAGCACTATAAGCTTCGCATGCCAGCTAACTCGACATCCTTTAAACTGAATTCACCGTTGCTGCTGTTCCTTTTGCCACATTTCTGTAAAGTTGTGTAGATCCAGTGCACATCCATGTGAAGTGAAGCTTTGGTGAAGCAGTTAATTAGATATTATAAAACTAAATGCACTGCACACAACTGTCCTTTCCGTCATCTTGTGCAACTTGCAATCCCATGTAATGTTTATTTTTATGCACCACACCATACACAAGCTAGGCTGATATGCAAACAATAGTGCACGCAAATGCACACTGTGAGATGTCGACACTGTGATGTCACTAAGACGAAGGCAGGCGTTTGTCAAGAGAAGAATGGTGAGGAGAGGTGCAAGGCGAAGAGAAGTACATATGATGCGAAAGACAGTTGTAAAGTTGGTTGTTATTGAGCCGTTTCATTCTAGCATCTTTGGCTTAACAGAAACTGTCACGTGACACACACAGCTATTCTGCAGGACAGCAGCAATCACGGTCAGCAAAGTCCATGAGGTGTCAATAAGAAAGCTTTGCTCTTTAAAAAAAATGATAAAGAAGCAGCAGCTTTCACTTTGGCAAGAATGCATTAATGATGATTTGAGACTGACAAGCAGAGGGCTGTAGCTAGTCACAGTTCATAATTTTTGAATCAAGTATCACAATGTGCATTGTCATGAGGCTAAGCAGAGCTGGAGAGGCTTGATATGCAGAATACAGTTGCAAGTTTATGGCATTTGGACCCAGTAGCATTATAAGTGCACTGTATGCTTTACATTCTACTTCGACCAGTGTTGTTGTAAGCAACTTCTGCCACATAACATTGACCCTGTGCAGCACTTCGTGGTGCTGTGAAAAATTTGTCCCATTGACTTGTTGACCCCACTGTATATTGTGGCAACCACCATATTGGCATTGGCAAGCCCTACCACGACTTTAACTGAGCATTGAGGATGGCAGGCTGATTTCTGACCGATGCAAACGTTTGTGTCTTCAACCTTACTGTTCAGCTGATTTACGCCTGTTGCCATTTTTCTTTTTGAGGACTGGAGTTATTAAGCCTCTTCTTCATAATGTGTGAAGCTAATAAGATGTTGTCACTAGTATTGCCGACAACCGTGCACTTACGATTGCCCACGTTGATTTTCTTTGCACCCTTTCATTTTGTTTTACCAGATATTGAGGTGTCCTGCTACGAATATGAAGGCATCGATGCTGTGAAGCACGCGCTACGGGAAGGCATGTCGCTGTCCACCGAGGACATGCCTATCAAGGTGAGGCTTGCACAGGTTTTAATCATTGCTAGATGCTCTCATCAAAGCGTAGTTGCCAGGAGAAAAAAAAATGCAGTCGAGGTTACTTTTTGTGCTGTGCATGAAAACGACAATGAACAGGATTAACTCTTTCGTTACCACAAGAAAATGGTTGTTTTTTATAGGTGTCGGAGAAACATTTTTTGCCACTAGAAATAATACAGTCGAACCCGGATGTATTGAATCTGAAGGGAATCACAAAAAAGTTCGATTTATAGGTACAGTGGAACCTCGATGATACGATCACGGCTAATACGAATTTTTCTGCCGTCCCGGCCGAGCCCCATTACTTTGCAACGTGCTAGAAAACGGTTGTTACGAATCGATTTTCGACCCGCGTCGGTTGATACGAATAAATGCCGCCCCACCGACGGTCGCGAAAGAGAACAGCGCGCAGTCACGCGCTTTCTCCCTTTCTCTTTTGGTGCGGAGGCGCGGACGCGACGCCAGACAGCGCGGAGGCCGCGAATGGGCGCGAAGAGTTCGAAGCGGTGGCGCTTTTGTTGCTTTTGTGCTTTTCCTCCTTTTCCGCTTGCCGTCGGGCGGAGTGACTGCCCTACTTCTGGCCGCGTTTTTTTTTTTTTTTTGCGCCATTTTGCTTAGTCGCAGCGAGCTATGTCTACCGAGATACGATCTCAGCTGATTCGCGCGGCCGTACGCCGAGGCGCGGGAGCCTCCATTGGCGCGTCTTCCGTCGGCTGCGTTATTGGTGCCGATGGCACAGGGCGATTGTGGGTTTCGCTGCTGGAGTCACACGGTGCAAGATAGCGCGGCACGTAATCCACGGTGCAAGGTTGCGCTCGTTCAGTCGCGTGCTCTCCCGCTAATCGCCGTATTTTTCTTGCCGTAGGAGCGCTTCCGTATTCCGAAAGCGTGCTTCGTCCTAAGTTTATTCGCCAACGAGCGACGATCCATCACTAACCTGGGAGTTCTCAGTAATCCGAATTCTGTGTGTCAAGTGAAGACACCGGCGTGGTTCACGAAGCAGACAACTGCGGTTGCCATCTTGCCCCTGCCACAGCAGCAACCAATGGAGAGGCGCCTTTCATCACGGCAGCCAATCGGAGGCCCGCTTTTATCAGAGGGCCCGTGTGACTACCTACCGTAAACCCGCGCTTCTTTGGTGTTTGTGCGTTTTTTACAAGTTGGCGACGACGGACGAATTGAGAAGCGGAAAGGCTCCGCAGACTTTGAGCTTTCGAACGATACCAGGATGGCGGCGCTCGGTAGCGGGAAGTACGAGATATGTCTCCATGAACTGTGGTGATTTTGCGCGATTTAAAGCTGTTTTCTCGCCCTGCGCACTGACGAATTAAACTTTTTCGGGCACTTTCAGTGCGTTTTCAGCCAAACCATTTTGATGCAGAGTAGATGAGGCGTTGCAGATACCCAAACGTGTGGTTTTCAAAAATCTATTTTTCTCGCGATTTTCGCGATCTGATCCCCGCGTCCCCTCTAAATTGTGTTTCGATGATACGAATTTCGGCTAATACGAATATTTTTCGTGACCGCGTGAGATTCGTATCATCGAGATTCCACTGTATTTCGATATATAAAATAAAAATTGTATACAAAACTTTTCAGGGGAATTTTACTGCTGTTCGTTATACACAATAGTTTGTTATATGTGGGTTCAATATATCTGGGTTCGACTGTATTGCAGCTTAGCAAATTGTAGATAATGAAATGCTCTTTCCAAAAACATATGTTGCAAAGCAAAACAATTTATTATGTAACACATAAGAATTCTAAAAAGCGAATTTTAGTGGCTAGTTGATAAAAACAATAAAAAAGCATGATATCTACAAAAGCATTACTGTCGAAGCAATTTCAGAATATACATGTCAAAGATAAATCACCCACGAATAGTGTCTGAAAAATAAACGCTCAGTACACCACTGTTCTTCCGATACAAAAAACAAACAGACCAGGAACTTCTCCATCACTCGTGCCATGCGGTGAAGCTGTTCCTGGTTTTTGTGAAGCGTAGGTGCACTCGGCATTTCTTGCACAAAACGTTTGTGTCTGTGTGTGTGTGTGTGTGTGTGTGTTTTTAACCTTACAGCCCTCGTAACATTTTTCAGTTTCGCCTTTTCGGCATCTTCTGAGGGTGGTCCGATGAGAAGTCTAGTAACACCAGTTCGTCTTGAGCCACCTCTTTCCAGGGCCCATCTCTATCACCGTAGCTGGGCAACTCCAGAATATGCATCCAAACATATTTGTTTGCATTTTTCCGGGTGGTCTTTATCACCTCCGCAGTGAAGAAGAGCAGAAAGAAATCCCGCGCCGTTGTAAACTGTCTTGCGCTGCTCCGTAGTGCGGGGCCAATATGTGTTCAGAGCGGCCTTGGCGTGAAGTGAATTTTCTTTGCGGCCGGTGGCAGCACATCCTGACCAAACAAAGTATGCAGCCTGCAGATAATCAGTGTCGCTATCAGGTGGCACACAAAAATCGACAGATAAGGGCACACGAGGAAGGAGACCACTCAAGGCTGTAAACGAAACTCGCCAGTGAACAGCTGCGAATGTCCTGGGCTGACTCAAAACATTGTTGCAGTCAGAGCTTGATTTTGGTTTGCGGTGGTCTTCGGACTCGTATTTCGAGTCCTCATCACTAAATTCAAGTGCGGGTGCAGCTTATTTCAGAGCAGGACGCTTTTCTCGCGGTGCAGTCGCGCGGGATACCGCCGCAATGGAGGTGACTTTCGATGAATGCATAGTAACCGGCTGCACAGTGCCCATCGTCTGAATTTTACTAGTAAGGCGAAACCGAAACTCTTGGAAATTGGCATAAAATGCCAGATCCACATGTTGGACATGTGGCAAACCTTCAGAAATGCGCTTTAGTGGAATAATGCCACTTGGACTCCAAACCAAAGCCGACTATTAAATAGTTGGCATCATTTTAGGGTACTTATCACCACTTAGCACTATCAGATTGCAAGGCCAACAGCATAATTTGATGTTAGTGCACCGTAATCACTAGTGGCGTGCTTTTTTCTCGAGGGTGACAGCCACGCCCCTTTTCACTACAGCACGCGTGCATTAGTTTGCAAAAAGGTCTGCCAAAAATCACAACATCACCAGAGCTGGAGAATTTCTGAAATTTCTGATTCTGAAAGAGGAATGCCTGGACTAACCACTGGGTGCCATTAAGTGCATAAAAAACTTATCCTACATGTCAAAATCGGCAATTTAAAGCTTTAATCACCGGTGATCAATTTGAATAGGCGTGGTAACGAAAGGCCTTATCAGAAATATTGGTTATACACAGGAAATATACAATTACAATGCAACTCTAATCACAAGAACCCGCATTTCATGACTCTAGCTAGGACTCAAACAAAACCTACAGAAACTGTGCATTAAATTTCAATTTTGCAAAACCTGATCGCACATGACAAGCTTCATGCATTGACTCACAGGGACTGACATAAACTAGAGTGCCAGGCCACGTGTTGTATCTTCGTGAACAATCTGTGGTAAACTGTAAGCAGTAAGCGATGGCCGAGTTAGGAAGCCTCAATGACAGTTGTAAAGTTTAGACATACACCAAGTGGAGGTCGACAAAAGGATATGTGCTGTGCTCCCGAAAGGTGTACTTATTTTCCGTGCCTTGACAGCTCTGTGTCATACAAAAAAGGTTGTTTATACGACTCATTCCGCAGCTGGTCTTTGTGTGGCTAGCCTTTGATCACTCGTCACAGTGATAGATGAGCTTTCATTGCTGTGATGTCTCTGCAGGCAAAATAATTGCCTCTATGAGGACTGCATTTGCTGTCGCACCTACAGTGCTGTTTCCACCAGACACGATCCTCATTTAGCACTGGGTACAGGCTGTAACGCCTGCTTGTTGTTAATTATGTGCAGGAAAAAGCCCGACTGAATGTGCCTTTGGATAGACAGTGGTCACATGTAAATGTGCCCCTTTGATTTTCTTAGTGCGTTCAGTGTGCGCAGAATGCCAGCGTGTACTTTCTTGTTCAGCAACTTTTTGGAATTCTGCATATGTAAGCATTGACAACCAATCATTCGAAATTTACACTAGTTGAATTCTCTAATTTAAAAAAATTATTTCTTAGACAGTGCAGATACTGTCTTTACCTTGCCCGTCCTTGTTTTGTGTGCTTCTGAGAATAGGCATACAGTCGACGACGATAATGTGGACATTTTTAAATACCTGTACTTCTTCGCGGCACCGTCATTTCTCCCATAGATGCCATGTATAACAACGACCAAAATTTTGGACGGTATAGGGCTTCGAATTCGATAATCCAGACTCCATCAGTGACTGTGGTGGTTTCCAACTGACACCACCAGCATTGCAGCCAGAGCTGTTAAGCAAAGTTAAGGCCTCCAAGATAGCGCGTTTCTACAATGTGATTGAATCTCGGATGTGATTGAATCTTTAATCCCTTAGTCGGCGTAAACTGTCACAGGTTGAAGTAGCTCAATAATTCAGCATTTCAAAACTGACCAGCTCGAACTACATCAAGGAAAAAGCTAGGATTCTAGGAGCGATGCAGAAATGGTGCTATGACCCAGAAGAAAAGCTTCCATCAGGCACGTACCCACAACTTGAAGAGGCCTCAAATATCTGGCTGGATCAAATGGTTGCCTAGACAGTGGCAAAAGTTACAGCGTGGACTTGCTGTCATCCATCCACATTCTTGCCGGTGTGTGGAAGGCAATGACGCCAGGCACAATCCACCATTGTTTCCATCGTGCGTGAGTTGTTTCCGGCGGTGAGTCGCAGATGCCCAAGTCCAGGAACCCTCACCTGAACTGGTTGCCTGTGATGCAGGGCGTGGGTGCGGACCTGATTGAAGATCTGCGAGGCAGCGGTGTGCCAATGCTGGCCAAAGTAAACTTTGAAGACTTTGCTGATGTCTACAGTGCCATGTTGTCCTGTGCTGAACTGAATGATGCTGAAATTATCCATCAGGTGCTCGCGCCAGTGAACAGCGGCTCCGACTCTGACCATTGTGCTGCAGGGCCATGTAGCAAAGACCTTGCGCAAGCACTTGCAATGCTTTCGTCGTCATACAGCGAAAGCACAACGCTTGCTGAAATAATAGCAGACTTGGTTCTGCGTGAGCGGAATTCTGTGCAGCAGTGCATAGACCAGTTTTTCCAGCCAGCCGTAAAATGTAAATACATATATATTTTTTTCTAATTAGTTTTCTTGGACATTTGATAATTTGGATGTCTTTCACGGTTCCTGTGAATTCAGAATTATCGTTCATTAACTGTAGTGCATTGCAACTTGCCAGTTTGCCATCCTCCTAAAGCATGTTTCACATGGTGCGATTTTGCTTGCAAACTTTCCCACGGCATGGATGGGGAGCCATTAACAGTGGAAATCATCGCGCGTCACGGAGGCCTGCCCACCTATTTTTTCGTTTGTTAAAGTAAGGAGTTTGAAGACAAGAAACACTTCATGGGAAGTTTCCAGTTTTCGCTGAAGCAGGTTGGCTTAGCAACTATGTTACGAATAATTCAGCCTTCCATCAGGTGCTTGCAAATGCAAAAAAAACGCAGCTGCCGTTATTGATGTATGTGAAATGGCAATGCGAAGTTTGCATTTGTGGAAATTGCATGCTGCAAAACACTCAGTGCAAAATTGTAGCACACGAAATAGGCATAAGTGTGGGTGCTGAGTGTGCTTGCTCTTTGCAGATCAACCTGATTGCCCCTCCTGTGTATGTCATGACCACGACCACCATGGACCGGACGGAGGGCCTAGAGGCGCTCAACAATGCCATAACCAAGATTGAGGAGACAATCCGAAAGGCTGGAGGTGTCTTCACTGTGCAGAGCCCGGTCAGTGCTTGCCCCCATGCACTTCAAACATGCATACCTACTAACTCTTCCGAATTTTCAACGCAGTTTTAACCCCTTAAGTGTTTCGGTCGAGCACGACTCATCCTAGCCAAACCAAACTGTTTTGGATAAGCAGAGCTCGTTCTACAGTAAAATATCCTTACTATGAACCCCACATTAACAAACTCTTCAGAAATCTCCCGCTGACTTCTTATAGTTTCAATGTATAAAAACATTTCAGTACTACAAACTTCAAAATACCGAACATTTCAGAATAACGATCGTTATTCAGTTTCCGTGTCATGTTAACAACGCCTCAGTACTACGAACTTATATTCCAAAATCTGGGATTCTTAGATTTCCGTATATCCAATCATGTCAGCCGAAAGAGGAGGCTAGCAGACTACAAGGCGCAAAAAGCGGACGGCGCTGGGGGGGAGGGGGGGGGGGTAAAAAAATTTTTAAAACAATACGCTGTCACCCAGCATTGGCGCGTCGAAAAGCGAGGCGGCTGCCTCTCAAAAGGCCGATCGCCCATGATAATCACTCCACGAGTTCCGAAAAAGACTTGAAAGCAACGCGACGATTATGCGAATCGGTGACAGCGGCATGTCACGAGAAAAGCTGTCGCCCGCGCGCGTACAGGTTCTTCGCGCACGCCTTTTCCGTACCACCCATCCCTCGGATGACATGCCGGCGCACGTTGCAATGGATTCGTTCCGGGTTTGGGGGGGGATAAAAAAATTGCTCCGTTAAAGGGAACCATGTGTGGATGCGAAGCAGCGGGGAGATGGTTAGCTTGAGCGGGAGATGATTTCGCTGCAGCGGCCCGAGCGCTCATCGCAGCACTGCACAGGAGAGAGAATGAGGCGCGCGCGTGCTCAGTCATTTTCATACCACGGAACTACCGTGGTGCCCCAGCGGAGTATGCAGCTGTCGCACCACCTGTCGTGCGCGCTGCTCCGGATTCCTAGAGGAGAGAAAGGGGGTAGCGTAGGAGAGGGGGAGGGGACGCGCATGTGCTGTGGGGGTGTGGCACGCAGGCGCCGCTCCGTAGAGGATTCCTAGAGGAGAGAAAGGGGGGAGCGTAGGAGAGGAGAGAGAGGGGGAGGGGACGCGCATGCGCTGTGGGGGTGTGGGACGCTGCAGAAGGGACGGACACTGACACGCGGGAGGGTGCCAATGCTGGCACCCAGCATTGGCGCGTCGGAAAGCAGGGCGGCCGCCTCTCAAAAGGCCAATCGCCCACGGTAATCACTCTACGAGTTATGAAAAAGACTCGAAAGCTGCGCGACGATGACGCAAATCGGTGACAGCGGCATCTCACAAGGGAAGCAGCTGTCGCTCGCGCGCGCGCACAGGTTCTTTCGCGCACGCCTTTTCCATACCACCCACCCTCGGATGACATGCCGGTGCACGTTGCAATGGATTCGTTCCTGGTTTATGACGGCGCCCTTGCACTCTACAACGACGCAGTGTGCCTGAAGGCCCCGCGTGTATGGATATTCCAATAGCACAGCTCCATAGAGCATCGGGTCTGGCATCACTGCAAAATATTTTCGCTCTCGACTCGCACTTTTTTTCATTCCGAGGCAGGGTAACAGTGGGTGAGCTGAACAGTCAGGCGAGTCGTTCTTTCTGAGAAGGTCCTGAAGTGGCGATTGTCACGCGCAGGACCGTTCGAACAGTAGCTGAGGCAACCACTCGTCAGGTTTTGCGAGCGCGTGTTCCACCCAGACAAGTGTCGCCTAGCAACGGAGGCGGGTCTCTTCCTTCTTTTGCCCTTCTTTCCGTGCGCCTCTTTCACGCTTTCTGCGGCCGTAGTAGCTACGGGCGCGGAGAAATGTGACCTCCGTACTCGCGGAGTTGCCACGCGGTCACACGGTCACACTTTGTACTTTCCGGGCAGTGTCATTTACGCGCGCTTGCGCTTTAAAATAGTTCAGGTGTCTGCCTCGAGCGAGACAGTTGCGGTGTCTATGGCTACGGCAAGGATTATGAAAATAAATAAACAAACAAGAAACACTGCGCTTTGGAGGCGACATGGAGCTTCCTTTTTGTCGGTAGTTTTCTCGGCGTCAGTGTGTCTATTGAGCGCGTCACTCTTATTACATGGTGCATGACGCCGGAATCTATGGCAAATAGCAACAGCGCAGGCCGAGAGCCAACAGCGACCTCTTTGTGGATAGCTCATATGGTGACAGCTTATGAACTGATAAGTTAATGGGCAGAATGTTTAATTTCGGGGCTTTCACTATAACGACTTTTCAAAATAACGAACCATTTACCGCGGTCCCCTGAAGTTCGTTTAAGTACACAACTCCCAACTGCAACGACTGTAGTATGCAACTCCCAATTCAGCGCGACATTACATCGAAAGCGCATAGTGTATGTTTTGGTATTTACAGGCAGAACAAAACTGTGTGCAATTTTTTATTTTTTTTTTCGAAAAATGAACACCCCTAAAAAAAGTTAACAGAACAAGTAGTTTTCAGTCAGATGAATGACAAGATTAACATTAAAAAATTAATGTGCACATTAAACACTAAAAATGCTAACCTTGAGCATGTAAAAAGACCTGTAGGAACATGTGTATGCACAGTTCATGTTTGCGTAGTCACGTACAGTGCACATTATATACGTAGCCGTGTAGGTATATACCAGACTAGATTATCTGCATTTTTAAGTGAAATCAGTGAAAGAAGCATCTCAGGAAGGAATAAACTTGACAGGACAGAAAAATGAATACAAGCCAGAAATGGGTGCGACTAGGTGAAGAAGAATACAGTCTCAGTAGAATGTGTGGTATTATAAAGAAGCTTTCGTAAGAAAATTGAAGCACAAGTTTATGCTAATCTCGCACTATCTGCGCCCGTAGGGAAGTATTCTACAGCAGTACAACTAGCGCTACGCAGGTGTGTCTGCTGAAACTATTTATTGTATGTACTTCTCAGAGGCGACTTCTCTAATTTATATATCCATGTTCTAAAGCATCCTAAGTCATTAAGCTCTGCCAAGGGCACCCTCCTATAAATTAACTTTCATTCTTGTTTTCTGTAGTCAAAACATAGGCCAGGCATGTTTTCACTTCTTTGAATAATTCTTTCGTCAAATGGTGCTCTGCAAGGCACCTGAATTTTCAGTCATCCTTGTACATTATGTCTGTGGGCCGAGTGGTCGTGCCTCGAAGCTGTCCGAATAATTTATCGGTGACTGTATTTACTTTTGAAGCATTGCTATCGACGGTACTGTTTTATCAAAATGAGTTCCAACGAATGTACTTGTTGATTGGTGTGTTCGACAAAGTTCCGGTTCATGTGACAGCGGGTGAAGGACATGTCTTTATGAGGCTTTGTAGGGTTTTGAAAAAAAGTTTCGTTTTGGTATACAGTAGACTTCCGTTAATTCGACTTCAGCGAATTCAATTTTTCGCTTCATTCGATCCAGGCTGAAGATCTCGGCTGGTGCCCATGCATTTCTATAGGCCCAAATTTCCGTTATTTCGATCCTAAAATAGGTCGTCGCCGGATAATTTAACTGGACCGGTCAACATGGACGCGTCTGACCCCTATGGTGACCTCAGTAGCGAACCCTTTAGTGGCATTGTCTGTCTCGGCAGAGCTTAGGCAACAATGAATTCGTTAAACACACATCTCCCGTCGAAAATGGCTACTTTTGGCCTGCTCTAAGATTTTGAAGCCATGGCCGTAGCCAAGGTTTTTTTGTTTTGTTTTGTTTTTTGTTTTCCAAGAAAATTGGGCCGAAAGTTGCTGGCGCGGTGCAATAGGACATGATACAAAAACCGCCTTCGCGGCATTTGTATGCTTCAGCGCATAACACAGATAGATGTATTGCATGGAAGCTGACTGAAAGATTGTGCGGCAAAGTTGATTTTAAAAAAAAACTGCCTCCATTGTCAACAGATATTAGACCCTTGTCCATATTTCTCGCTAAAAAATTTAGTGCGTGTTAAGTTTCTACTTTGTTTAGGAGCTTTAATATCATTTCTGCGTTCGTTTTCTACATTGTACACATGAAAATTGGGTGCACGTTTGGCTCGGGGGCGTGCTAAAATCAGGAAAATAATGCCTAATGAATCAGTGATGTGTTTTGGCGTTTCTTCTGCATCTTGTTTAATTCAACTCGATACAGTAATTCAATCAATTTCGTTGATCCCATCAGGGTCAAATTAATAGAAGTTGACTGTGTCCGCTATTTTGTAACAGTAATACCATTTCATTGTAACCAGGTTTAAGTATTAAATCTCTGCACCCTTTTGTGATGTCACAACTGCTGATTGCATCTTAAAAGTGACACCGACAGATATCAGACATAGAAGCCAAGTCATGCAAAATAGCACATTTTAAGCCAATTACCATATGCTGGAGTGAATTTAATTCATCTGCTGGTGTAATGAAAAGGATGTCCTTTCTGCCCTCAATGCAGCCCAAGGTGGTGACAGAGACTGACGAGCTGGAGCTTGCCAAGCAGTTAGATCGCCTTGAACAGGAGAATGCTGAGATTGACGGAGATGACGACGACGAAGAAGCTGAAGCTGGCTCAGGTTCTTCTGGTGCTGAAGACAATGTAGTAATGGTTGAGGCCTGACCTGCTAGAGGCTCAGGCGAGAATAAAGCAATCTGCTTAACCCTTGCACTGGATGTGTGTCATTCTGTGGAGTTGAAGCAGCGAGGTGCAGCTAGTCAGCAAAACTTAAGGAAGCATGATAGATGATTGAGGGGCTTGTATAGCGCTTAGCAGAACAAATGGACAAATAATCAGTCGGTTATCGCTACAGAGCAGCTATGTACTAATTTGAAAACAAAAAAAAATGCATTTCTCTAGCATGGAAACTAGCCGAGCTTCCAGAAGGGACTGTATGATTAATACAAAAGAAAGTCAAAGCATGCACTTTAGGTATATTTATAATGTAAATACCTACAAATGTAATACTATATGTTCAGAACGGAATATAATTCTGACACATATTGCAAATGAATTCTCGATACGCCTTAAAGACTGACTCTGAGAGCCAGTGTGAGGTGGGTGCAAAGCATTGTGACCATACAAATTTGAAAACTAAGTATATATTAGGCTTGACTGTATAAACGCAAAATTTGAAAAATCCTCAGCAAGCGAGCTTCGCAGCAGCCAAAGTTTGATTCTTGAGGGAGAGAAGTTAGGCTGATAATTTTTTAGAGCACAGCTCTTAAGCGCCCGTTTCTGTGGCAAACGTAGGCGTAACCGAAGGAACGAGCACAGTGGAGGATGAGAGCGAACGCAGCGGGGGATGAAAGACGGCGATAGCGAAGAGACCGTGAGGAGGAGGGTATGGCGAAAGCGAGAAGAAAAGCATAGTGCCGCGCAAGATGGGCTCTGTGGCGACGATGGCTACGAGATAGCGCCAGAGTAGCGCACGTCGGACATGGAAACAGCGCTTCATGAGCGGAGATCTGTCTGTGACGGCTGCTGTGAATCGCGCTCGTGAGCTGCTTCTCGCGATCTCTCGATTAGCGAGACAGTCGCGCCACACTTCGCTCCATTTTTAACGTGCCGCACGAGACGTTGTCCGCGCCAGCCAATATATCTTGAATGAAAACGCGTATAGAGTTTCGTAATCGTCTGTGTGTGTGTGTGAAAACTTTATTTAGAGAGGTCCGGAGGCTCAACTTATCGGCGGTGAATTTTTTTTTTTTCTATGCAATTGCTACGGCTAGCAAAATTCCAGAATTGGTTTTAGTAAAATGGAGTTGTTCTGAAATTGCAGCATTTGTGGCATCCATTCTCAGGCTAAACGAAAGAAGCGCACTGGGAAGAGGACGAAAAAAATTCACCGACGATTGCGATACTCCCTAATGCAAATTTTGAGCGCGGCTGTTTAGGCGTTTTGAATTCGCGATATATTATGACAAAGAATTTAATTTTGAACAACAGGGTCCTCTCGGCAGCGGCGCTCAGCCCCTGCTCGGGCAGCTCGTTTAGCAGCAGCGGCAGACGAAACATTTGCATTGGTTGCATCGCTGGTTACGCTGGTTTCCACTGGTTACGTCAGAAAGAATGCGTGGCTCGTGCGGAACGTATTCAGTAGCGACGCACGTGAAGTAGCGCATAGACAGTGGGTCCAATAGCCCAAGCCAGCGCTTTGTTTCCATATATGGTAGCGGAGGCATGCGCTCGCCACATGCCTGGTCGCCGCCGTGAAGCACATCTCATGCGGCACTCCGGCCGCTTTTCTCCTCACCCTTTCACTAGACTCTCCCCCTCCGCTTTCTTATGCTTCTGCTGCACCCACCTCCTCACGCTCTTCACTATCGCTGTCTTTCATCCCTGCTGCGCTCCGCGTTCGCTCGGTTACACCGAGGGACGCCGACGCTCACGGCAGGAACGGGTGCCTAAGAGCTGCGCTATAGAACGCAACAGGACTAGACCGGCGTTAGCCCTGTTGTGTGTTTTTTTCATTCTGTTGTGCTGCTTGAATATGCCTCCATATTTCAGTTTTGTGGTTCTTAATTGCCACTGACCAAGGCTCTCCATTCTTCAGCCACGAAGGAGCAACGCAACTTGCACACTGACCAAGAGCACGTCTGACTTTCTCAAATTGCACGTGCATTCCCTCTTCTGAAATGATAAACTGCGCTCGCTACTCACAAACCCGTGCCTCCTGCCATCATAAGGTTGGCTTTTTCTGCACATATTAGTCGTCCAATGGCGGAGCTCTCCATACGTTGAAGTGCAGAAGCTGGGGCGCATATGATTCGGATGATATATGGTCATAAATGTAATGAAAGGTGTTTTTGTGCAATCACTGCATTAATGAAGAGCATATATTCGAGATTTCGAAACCGCCTTGCCGGTTCCACAGTTCAATGGAAACTAGAGAATGCGCGGCCCTAAAGTGGCAGCCTGCGGGCTCTCTGCTGGAGCACACCTTATTGTCTTCTACAGCAGCAGCAATGTTGCCGCGCAGGGGGTGTGCTAGGTGACAATAAGAACTGAATGAGGTTCACTAAATGTCCGACGATTATGATACTCCCTAATGCGAAATTTGAACGATACGTGTTTTCATTTCGCGATATATTGAGGCAAAGAATTTGAGACCAAAATCACCGCACCGATTAGCCGTGGGCCAGTGCCGTCAGCGCCTTCGCAGAGGGAGGAGGAGTGTGGGAACGCTGGCATGATGAGTGACATCGGAGCGAGCTGTGGAAGAAGACGGAACGCGTGAGCAGTGGCACGAGCGCGGTTACGAGGGACGCCGACGCGCAACGCAGGAACGGGCGCCTAAGAGCTACGCTCTGAAAACACATATGCCTCGTCTCATATTTTATTACATACGCCTCGTTCTTTTTCGTCGCGTGCTTGTTTTTAATTTGCTCTTGAACGTTTAATATTTTCGTCCCTTCTCCTTCCCCACACTGTTGACCGATGTACAGGTATGTACGTACTAGCCGCGCGCTAGACAGTTACAGTGAGGTCGGCTGGATTTACTCTTGTCTGACAATCAATTCTGTAGATCTTAATTGGTGGGTTAGTTGATGCATGTTCGAATAGCATAAAAATGTCGAAGTGGCCAACTTGGTGTGCATTCGTTGTTAGAAAAATTGTGAAGGGACAAAGACGACGGAAGAACACAGGACGAGCGCTTACTATCAAATGAAAAGGTTTTATTAGAACTTACATATATATCAAAAACTGTAATGTGTGTGCATGCCTATGATGACTAGCTTGTCAGCACGTAGACAAAGGTAAGATCACGAGACCATAATTATCTGCCACTGCACATAGCTAGCGCATTTCCTAACAATATTGATAGCATAAGTGCGCTCGTCCTGTGAATGTGTCCTTGAGTGGTGTTTCTATGCGCATACACCTAATTATGCTATCTTTCACTCAATATCTCTTAAACTTTTCGAGTACTTTTCACCAATTGGCCTAAAAGAATGGTAAAATATATTCAAGAGCACAAAAATATGTTAGCCTTTGTATACGCAGTTATTGCTGACAGTGAGCCCGCTTGGAGTGTCTTGTGCTTCTCCATGAGAGTTACAAACCTTCCCAACCCGTCGCCTGAACTAGAACCTGGCCTACCAATGTCCTATCCATATTATCCTCTCAAAACCTTAACAGGACAGGATGTCGAGTTCACTTCGTTGCTTTGAAGTTTTTAACACATCAGGTTCTATGGTTACACAACTAAATAAGATCAAAATCGTTAAGTAGAACCTTTCGTAATAACAAGGTTTCATTAAACTGAGATTTAAATTTATATGTGTTATACCCCTGACACCAGAGCGAACAAAAGTCATTTGCACTGAAGAACCGATTACGAAAAGGAGTTTCGCTGGTGACACATGTGGTACCACGGTCCCCTTTATATGATTTTTTTTTTTTTTCAGAAAGCGCCGCAGCAGAACAGGCGGTGTTGCTTGCTTAAACTGAAACAGACAAAAAGCTACAAAATTGTGCTTATGGTCAATGTAAAACAACAAACAAGAAAGCATGATGCATAAAAAACACGCCTCAGCATTATAATTTGGTGACATATATGTGACGGGCCAGTTGGATACGGTTGAAAGTATATGGCTGCAATAAAAGTTCATTGCGAGACAAATTAGGTGTCTGCTAACTGTAACAAACATTGTTTGGTAGCAAATAAATTATCACCAAGCCTACAAAGTGTTTTGCTTGCTTTTGTGTTGCTGATGACATGCGCACGACGATACGCCTTAATGCCCTTAAAGTAGTTCAGATATATCGCTTCCCACAAGAGACCCTTACCAGAAAGGAGACACTCCTTTGTCATGAATCACCTCGTGTTAATGACTGTGAATATGTCCCTTATATATAGTTCGAAAGTTCGAATGACTTTGGAGAGCCTGTGTGTCACGGGTATATCACACAAGTCCGCCGCTTTTCTGCAGTGCGTGTATGGTACAGTCGACGCGCCCCTTAATGATTTGAATACAGGTTCAATCCTGGTGAACATGTGACTTTGTTTATCCATGACACTTGTCAATGGCACACAATTAAGATTCTCAATATACCCGTATTTGTTTATATCGCTATTTTTTTTTTTTTTTTTTGAACCAAAGATGAATAAAGCTGGCTTCTGCTCACGCGGACTCTACTTACAGAGAAGCCAACTTTCACGTTCGCTCAGAAGGAAGTTGTGTGTGCCTTTGGCGACAAATTCGAGTGTCGCAGGTAAAGGTCGTGCATATGGCGATAATGATACATAATAACTTCTGTTTGCTCAAAAATCGCAGTAGCACACTGAACAACTGAATACAAATTTATCTGCATTAGTGTCGGTGGTCACAATCAATCGGGTCAATCGGGGATCCATCGCTGCCTCGATGGATACCTTGGCGACTCCTACATCAGCACAGTCGTCCGCTTCAGCAAACGAACGGGTCAGCCCGAACCCATGTACGCGAGGACAGTCTGCCACCACACACCTCCCTTTGGACCGGGCGACATCTAGGGAGTTGTGCAGAGCACTGGCGAGAAGCCTCCATGACCGGGCTTTTAGTTGGTTAGTTAGTTAGTTCGTTAATTGGCTATTCAATTAATTGCCTTGTGTCTACCCACCCTCCACAGTGTTTTCAATGTCCACCTATGGGTCACACATATCATGAGAGGTGTCTATATATATACAAATTGAAAACAACGCTTTAGGTGGCTGCGGGGGGAAGCCCACTTCCAGTTTCCTGCCTGGAGTTTTCCCCCTATATTGTTGAAAAAAATTCCGCAAAACATTGTTGATTATGCTTATTCGTGATGTGTTTTGTACATTTAGATGGAAAATAAACATTTTTGCTAGGTATTGATATGTCTCATCATTAAAGGGTTATGTTAATGCAATCATTTTTTTTCAAAAGCACTAGCATATCAAGATTATTTCTTCCATATATGGATCTTCAGGTTGGGTTGCGTCCGATACGTTAGAACATATTGAGTGAGTGAGTGAATTAACTTTATTGGAGGTCCGGTGAGGACGCGAACTCGTCGCGCGCGCACCCGGCTAGTTCCACGTCGGGACCGGAACTGTCCGGCAGGTCTAGCCCACCGGCCCGGTCGCGGGCACGCCGGACAGCCAGGATTTGCTTGTCTAGAGCGGGGCTGCGCAGAAGCGAGTCCCACTCCTTGCTGAACTTGGGGTATCTCGACCCGCACTCGATCCCAGAGCATGTGTGCTAGAGTGGAGGTCTGCCCACAGGAAGGGCAGGTACGTGTCGTCGCGATATACGTCGGGGTAAAATTTTAAGCTTCGTGTAGAACGGCCAGACATGGATATGTGCCGGTATGTAAAAGTCTAAGAGAAAAGTCACAGGCCTGCTTGGCACACGCAGCCCAGTTAAAGCCCCTCTATACATAAAAAAAATCACAGCATATCCACGAAGTGAATGATGCTGAGTGGGCAAAGCACCGGGGGATCATTCGGGTAAACCACAGCTACGGACGAGAGATAAAGAGAGCGCGCGTCGGGAAAGAGAGACTCAAGGTAGTTTTATCAGCTGTATAAACTTGGACATGCAGCAGCACCAGCAACGCGCAGAACTGTTGTCGACGCCGTCGGCGTATTGCCCGCGTTCGCACCGAACGCGCGCAAAGTGGAACCGGATGGATGGATGGATGGATGAGGCTGAACCCTTTAAACCGGGCGGTGGCATACGCCACCTAGCCATGACTATTAACATATTTTGTACTTTGTGGTGGGTGAAATTTCACCCCTGCCTTGATTTTATCCACCAATCAGATAACCTCTGTTTGGTTATTTCTACCCGCTTAAAGTCTGTTTTGCCTTCACTGTTCCTAAACCCCAATGCTTTGAAAAAATCAGCCCCGTTGCCTTGCACTGTAGGGTTAAGCCCTTTACAGAAAAGTATGAGGTGTTCAGCCGTTTCCTCTTCTTCTCCACATGCACAGCACAACGTGTCTATACCTTGGTACTTGACTCGGTACATCTTAGTCCGCAATACTCCCGTCCTGGCTTCAAACAACAAAGAGCTTCCTCTAGAATTATCGTAAATATTTTCTTTGGCAATTTCTTGCTTGAAAGTTCGGTATGTTCCCAGTGCTGATTTCGTCTGCATACCTGTTTTCCACAGACCCCTCTCTGTTTCCTTAACCTTTTTCTTAACCGCTATTTCCTGGTTTGCACCCCTCCTGCAGTCCAAATATTTGATTGAGAGTTTTCTGGTCAGCTTCCTCCATTTTGTATCAACATTCCTCATGTACAAATAACTGAAATCTCTCCTTTCCCACCGCTTTTCTGCCATTTCTCTCAATCGCTCCTCAAACTCTATCTTGCTGCTGGCTTCCCTGCCCTCGAATGACGTCCATCCCATGTCACCCTGTACCCCCTGATTTGGTGTATTTCCGTGTGCTCCCAGAGCCAGTCTACCTACCCCTCGCTGCTTAACTTCCAACCTTGCTCGAACCTCTGATCTCATGCACAGGACCGCATTGCCGAAAGTCAAACTAGGGACCATCACCCCTTTCCAAATCCCTCTCACCACTTCGTACCTATTGTAATTCCACAGTGCCCTATTTTTCATCACAGCTGCATTTCTGCTACCTTTAGCTGTCACATATTTTTCATGCTCCATTAGGTACTCAGCCCCATTGTTTATCCACACTCCAAGATATTTGTACTTATCCACCACCTCCAGCGTAACCTCCTGTATCCTATGCTTGCTGCCCTGATTATCATTAAACGTCATGACTGCTGATTTTTCTTTACTAAACTTCAAACCTAAGCTATCTCCCTCTTTACCACAGATGTCCATTAATCTCTGCAAGTCTTCCTTGCTGTCAGCCATAAGTACAATGTCATTCGCATACATCAGTCCTGGTAATGACTGTTTAATCCATTCTCCTTGCTTGAAATAGGAAAGGTTGAAGCCAAGTCCGCTCCTCTCAAATTTTTTCTCTAATCCTTGTAAATACAGCATGAACAACAGAGGTGACAGAGGGCACCCCTGCCTAAGCCCCTGCTGTATCTCTATAGGCCCAGATACCTTGTTTTCCCATTTTATAAGCACCTTGTTACTTTTATAGATATCTTTTTTTAAAAGATTTCTTACTCCATCTTCCACCTCTAGAGTGCCCAGTATGTCCCACAAATCCTTTTGGATTACACTGTCATAGGCTCCCTTGACATCCAGAAAGGCAAGCCATAGGGGCCTGTGTTATTTTTCTGCTATTTCAATACACTGTGTCAATGAGAACAGATTACCTTCTAACCTTCTTTGTTTTCGGAACCCATTTTGTAGTTCCCCCAGCACCTCCTCGCTCTCCACCCATGCCTGCAGTCTGTCCTTTATAATCTGCATCACCACCCTGTAAACCACTGACGTCACTGTTATGGGACGGTAGTTGTTAATGTCGGCTTTGTCCCCCTTTCCCTTATATATCATGCTCATCCTGCTCAGTCTCCACCCGTCGGGGGCTTTACCGTCCATTATCATTTTGCTCACTGCCTCTCTTAATGCTTTCTTAGATTTTGGGCCCAATGTCTTTATCAACATAATTGGGATGCCATCAAGACCTGTTGACGTGCTACTAGGAACCCTCTTCTCTGCCCTTTCCCACTCGCTTTGTGCCAGTGGAGCCACTGCACTGACTAGTCCATCCTCACCTGATTGAGCACATGCTATGTTTCGTTCTTTAAATTTTTCTGTCATCATTGTTCTTATATGTTCCATTGCCTCATCTCCCTCTAGTCGAACACCTTGAGCTGTAACTATAAACCTCTGCTCTAGGCTAGTCTTATTACTCAAGGAGTTGAGATGTTTCCAAAATTTCTTCGCTGCTTTTCTATCCTCTTTGTTTACTTCTGACAACCATTGGCTCCCCTTTCTTCTGATCTTCTCATTGATCAAATTGGATGCTTCCCTTCTACAGTTTAAGAAGTTATTCCATTTTCTGCCTACATCAGCTTCTGGTTCACCCCTCTGCTTTGAATATCTGTGTTCCCTGGATGCTTCCTGATGTTCCTCTATGGCCTTCTTAACCTCCTCATCCCACCAGCTCTTGGGTTTACGTCTTCTGTTCCCTTTTGTCCTGACTCGTGCCTTAGTAAGCTCTAGCTCAAATAGTCCTGTTAAATTTGCATATGTCCATTCTGTTTTTGTATCCTCTGAAATTACTTCCTCAATTTGCTGGGTTGCTATTTCAAGCTGCTTTTCCGAGTAAAATATCCCACCTGGTTGTTCATCTTGCCTCCTACCTACTTTCATTTCCCTTCTAAAACTCGCCTTAATACGTTTGTGATCACTACCTAGACTTCTGGAGCCATATTCATCTATGCTCATTACATTTAGCCTATCGTGCATCCTATGTGACATTAGTGCATAATCTATCGTCGACTGCAGGCTCCCTACCTCCCATGTTATGTGCCCTTCACACTTCTCAGTACTGTTGCATACAACTAAGTCATGCATTTCACACATATCCAGCATCATGTTGCCTGTTGAGTCTGTGTACCCGTCCAGGTCTTCTATGTGTGCGTTCATATCTCCTAGTATAATAATCTCGCACCCTTCTCCTAGCTCATTAATGTCACTTGATATGCATTCCAGCATTTTTTTGTTTTCCTCTTTGGCATTTGCTCCTGTCCACAGGTATACAAAGCCAAGGACTGTCTGCTCTCCTGCAACTTTCCCTTTTAGCCATAAATGCTCCTTGCATTCCTGTTTGACCCTTTGCCAGTTCATACTTTTATGAATGAATGCACCAATTCCACCCCCTTTTCTGCTGCCCTCTGTTCTATTGCAATATATTCCCATGCATAGTCAGGATTACAGGGAGGTTGCTCCATGTCCCTAAGATGTGTCTCCACAAACCCGTATACCATCAGCTTTTCTTGTCTTAGTTGCTCGTCTATCTCCTCCCACTTCAGCCTATTCCTGCCACCTTGCATGTTAATGTACCCTATGTCAGAATGACCTTGCCCCTGGTGCTTACGTCTATTTCTTCTACCGATTCTACGTTTCTTGAATCTTGGAGCCTCTCTGGGTCCGTCTTCGTCTACACTGGTGGTCTTAGGGCTCTGGGTCCCCCCAAAAAAGCCGTAGCTTGGCGCCCTATCCTACTACCTACGCTCCCGCCCGTGGCACCACTGTAGTGAATGCCATCCTGTGCAAAAGGGTGGGAGCCAGACTCGTACACTTCCCGGTTTACCTCCATTATGCCGTACCCAAGTGGTCTGCTCAGACCCCTAATGACCCGGTTAGCCTCAAGCACCCTCCATTCCATCCCGCTAGCCTGGCCCCGGACATGTGGGATTGTGCATATGGTCACATGCACATTTGCAGAGGTTTCTCTGAGTTTACGCAACCCAACCTCTAACTGTCCGTTTAGGTTCTGGCTCCTTTCCTTCAGCACATCGTTGAGACCAGCATGGATAACGACCAGATGTTCATGCTCGAGGTTGTCCGATACCACCTTCTGAGCTTTTGCCATTGCGTCAACCATGCACTTCCCTGACTGGGCCTCCACCCTCACCCGCCCGTCTGCCTTCACTGTTGTAAGGACGCCCTCCTTAACCCTAGCTACGTTGGAGTCCCCCACCACTAGGACCCTTCGCTCTACACGTTTGCCTCCCGCCTGCGATTGTCGTCTTCCAGTTCGCGCTAGCTGGTTCTCCACCCGCCGTGCGCCACTGACACGTGACGATGTGCTCCCTGCCGTTTGTCCCTTCCCACCCGAAGCCTGCCGCACTACCTCGCTGTAGAGTTGTGGAACCGCCGTGTTGCCGCCGGCTCTCGCCTGCTGTTCAACGGCCCCTAGGCGTCCCTCCCTGCTCTCATGGCATGCCTCTGCCTGAGTCTCCGCGCTGTCCCCGCCGCTCGCCTGAGCTGACCCGGGATTACGCGCCGCCTGTACCATTAGCGCCTCCACCCGCTCTTCCAGCACGGCCCGCTTTTCCCGTTCTTCTTGTAGCTCGCCAGCTATTCGCTTTACCAGGACGGCCTCGGCCCCCTCCCTGTGAAGCAACTCGCCGATCCGAGTTTCGAGCTCAATTCGCCGCTCTCGCTCCACCTTCAGCTCCCCTTTGAGCTCTTCCACACTGGCTGCCCATTCCCCTTCCATCCGCCGCACAGCTCCCTTAAATCCTTCACACGACCTGCACGCGAAGCTAGCCTCCTCAGCGTCGGCTAAACTGGCGAAGTGCGTCTCGTCCAAATAACACCAACGTTTGCACTCCTCGCACTGCACCAGCTCGTCATCACCCCTGTCCTTCCTAGCCTGCCGCGCCATTGTCCACCCGTCCACCTAACGAGAAAGCCCAATAAAATACCTGAACAAAGCCCCACGGTAAGCCGTACGGCAAACTCGCTATCCGGCTACCTCCGCTAGCTTCCTAAAACTGCCGCTCTACACTGCTTTCACCATGCAACACGTGCGCCACAACCCGCTTCCAAAAAAAAAAAATTAAAAAAATTGAACTATTCGCTACCTACTAACGTCCTACCAAACTAACCAAGAAACTAAAAAAGCATAAAAAACAATATATATAGATAGCTCGGGTACCCTAACACTTCTATCAACCAAATAAGAATAAACAAAAATTGAACTTATTCACTGCTCCTGCTGCGCTGAGCTCCACTCGGTCACCGGAAGTGGAACCGGAACGCCATCTAGTGAACACTTCATAAAACTGCAGGTGGCTACATACTACTACTACTACTACAGAGGAGGGAACGACCCACACCCTAAGGAGCTTCGCCCCTAAAAACTGTCAGCCCTTCCACTGGGGTGGAGATGGAAGACCAGCGAAGCTGTACTATGGTGGGAATTATGTATTTCCAATTATGACTATTAAGATGTGATGGTTTAATTGGTTGTCTGAACTATTAAAGAATGAGAAATATATATGATCCGGTGGTTTTCATTTATTTAGTGACGACAGGGACCATGGCCTTATGGTCGCTACGGTACACCGCCATAGGGTGTATGGCAAAGGTTGGCACGTTCTTCATAAACACGTCACCAACGCCGCACGCGTTCGGTACGAATGCGGGCTAGTCGCCGCCGCCGTCGATAACAGTTGTGCGCGTTGTTTGTGTGACCGCACACAACCGCTGTCAATACGCTGGCTACGTGACGGAATGGCTAAACGCCGTTGTCGACACTGTTAGGGGAGAGGCGGGCGAGAGCCCAGACAGAGTCGGCGGCACAGGCCGGCAGGGCTGCACGCATGTGCCGCAGTCCACTTTTCTCTAAAGGGCTTAACCCTACAGTGCAAAGTAACGTGGCTGATTTTTTCAAAAGCATTGGGGTTTAGGGACAGTAGGGATGCGGGTAGAAATAACCAAACGGAGGTTATCTGATTGGTGGCTAAATTCAAGGCAGGGGTGAAATTTCACCCTCCACAAAGTACAAAATATTTTATAGTCACGGCTATAGGTGGCGTGTGCCACCGGCCGATTTAAAGGGTTCAGCCTCATCCACCCATCCAGGGAGAGCGGGCACGCACACGCACAGTTACAGTGTACTAGATACTGTAGCACAGTCTAGGGTGCCTCGATCAACGTTTATAGAACCTTGGCCTCGATGCCTCTTCGCCCACCGCTTCCCTTTCACTGGGAAGTCGCGTTTGCTCTCCGCCGTGCGTTCGCTCCCCATGAAAGCGCGCGTCCCTCGCCCTCGCGCGCTTTCACTCGCACATACAATTGGCGCTGAGCCGTGCTCCCTCAAGGGCTGCAGAAGATAGCGCCAACCTTTCCCTTTCCCTCAAGAACCACTTATCATCATCGCACATACAGCATACGGCCAATGAGTTCGCTGTAAAAGTTGCGCTAACCATTTCCCTCCTCCTCCGTTCCACTGTCGCGGCGCGATCGAGGCGCGATCTCGACAGTGGCGCCGCTCATGTCGACCCTGCCGTAGCAGACGATGGCTAACGCGCTACCAGAGGAAATCCGCGGAAAACTTCGATCGCGCTCTCCGGAGCAGTTTTAGTGGCGCGATTTTGCTTCGTCAGTCGGTAACTGGCCTTAATTAAATTATGCGGTTTTACGTGCCAAAACCACGATCTGATTATGAGGCACGCGGTAGTGGGGGACTCCAGAAATTTGGACCACCTGGGGTTCTTTAACATGCACCTAAATCTAAGTACACGGGTTTTTTCGCATTTCGCCCCCATCGAAATGCGGCCGCCGTGGCCGGGATTCAATCCCGCGACCTCGTACTCAGCAGCTAGCCCAACACCATAGCCACTGAGCAACCACGGCAGCTTGTAAGTGCATGGCCTTAATACTGTTTTGGAAGTATAGCAACGCGACGATGCGAGACGGCGCTAATACCAAATGTACAGCAAGCGTTTGCGCTCGCCGGATGGTAAACAAAAAAAAGCATTTTGCCCTCACCTTGTCGGTTGCGGCAACTGAAGGCGCAGCAGCATGCCATCACAACGAAGTTCTTGTCCCTAACACGTTTGATCCGTTTGTGCGTACAACACTTTCGTCGCACATGTCCGAGAATGGCGGTCGGAGCGCGCTGGAAAGAAAAAAATATACAAAAGCGCAACGCGTGCTTCCACGTGACACGGTTTGGCCAATGGGGGAGTGGAGGAGGCTGGGGCGACAGGAGGCGGCGAGGAGGAAATGCCGTGGTGAGCGCGGTGGCGGCAACATCTAAGAATGGCGCTACTTTTATATAGAGGGGCTTTAAGCACAGTCACAACGTAAGCTGGTGGAGCGGCTCAAGATCGAGTCGCTCTAATTTCGGCACCACGCACAACAGGGTGCGATCGCGACAGTCTCTTCGCCTCGTTTTGACGAGAACGATCTGAACTGTCCGCCCGGCGTCGACGGCGGGCTGCGACTTGTAATGCTCTCTGCACAGCAGTCTGCTTAGCCCGATGATGCCTGGTTGTAGCCGCGCACGTAGCTCTACGTTTAGGCGCCTTAACTAGATGGCGCCACCATGCTGGCGGAGGCTCGGGATCGCGTTGACTGCGCGCCTCGTATGAATCACATCTCGTCCTCTGTGCGCCTGCTTAGGGCGCGTTTATAGGGCATTTTTCCGCTACCTGATATGATAGCAAGCGCTTGCGTGGCTCAATGGTAGAGCATCTGATTCCTGCGCAGTGGGCCCGGGTTGCATCCCGGCTGGAATCGGGTACTTTTTTTCGCATTTCCGGCGATAGCGGTTACGGTCACCAGACACCGTCGGCGGAGGACACCATAATAACATCTTACGCTGTAAAACGGCTTGCACCCTCTTCAACTTGGGGTGAGGGGGTGGAAAGACCCTTATAGACATATTTGGGTTCGTTCGAGACATAAATTGTTAACGTGAACCGTAAAACATATCCTGTAGCATGAGACATAAATACACCAAGTTCTGCACACAAAATGTTTCGTAAATTAAGCTTAGCCAGCTCAAGGTGTTTTCAAGGGGTTCTCCTCCAAAGTCGTGAAACTCTGACTTCCGTGGTACAAGTACAGGCATATTCCGTACATGACCAAAGGCGTGAATATATGGCGCCGTAGTGTACCATATTAATTACCGGGGTATGTCAGCACAAGATGCCCGCGCTAACGACATCCTGCTCTTGTTGAGTACGCTGACACAACTTTCCGGACATCATTTCTTTCTGCGTTAAATTAAAGGGTTCTTGAAACGGTTCGGAAAAATTTTGTAGACTCGTAGGGTACAGCTGCAGTAAAACATTCGCACCACAATTTCTGTGAAGCGTCTCATATTAAGAGAGCTACGGACGATTACAAGTTTCCCTCCTCCATAGCAATGCTTTTTCTCCACTGGCTCGCCGAGCGATCGGGGCTAAGCTCCGCCTTCACTGGCTCTGTGCCACGATGGGACGTCGTGTCATCTACTTCCGGTTGTCTTGGAGCCAGCACGCGAAGGCACGGCACAAGTAAGGTACAGTACTCTACAGTGGCTAGATGCACAATTAAGGCTTAGTCTGTGGCTCATGTTGACTGGATCTCGAACGGAAAGCAAGAACTCCAGCAACAGTGATCACGTGACCTCATTTGTCACGTGGGCGAATCGGATTGACCTGGAAAAAAAAAAAAAAAAAAAAACGTCCCGGGAATCGTTAGCCCGCTATCGATAGTTTGAAAAGCCGCCTTCGATACCTTCCGCGCCGCTCACGGACACACTGCACCATCGGACGTGAAGGAGGAAAACTATATTATTGTTTTCTAAGCAGTTCCCATTTTTGCCTCACGGCGGTTATTTTTCAACGCACTCCGAAGTTTCGCGATCGTCAAAGTAGAAAGCCAAATGGCCGCCTCCAGCAGCGGCACGCGCGCTTCAAAA